>NC_068983.1:77146626-77184399 GCF_001194135.2 Octopus bimaculoides
TATATATATATATATATATATATATATATATGAGAATAATGCTCAACACCAAATTGGTGGGTAAATATCGTCTAGCTGTGTGTTAAAAATGTAAGCAATGGTTTCTTGTAAAGTGAGAGCTCTTTACAGTTTTTAAGTGTACCATATGGGAACGTTAGTACTCATCTACATTTCGGAGGAGCATACACAATTTTATATAAAATCTTCCGTTAATTACATTCTACCCTGTGTCAAATTAGGTATTCTCATGCGTTACTTGTAGGGATGAAGTATTCTTCACACGATATGCCATCTGTGTCTTGCAGATGTTAGGATTTACTTGTAGATTATATAGGGTATTCCTTGTGATTTGCAGGCAATAGAAGAGAAGCTACTCAAAAGCCGTTGGATAAAATATTTAACTGCTGTGAATACCCACTAACATCTCTTATGCGAAGTCATGAAATATATTTACCAGTCATTATTAATAAATATTTAGCAACAAAGTTCTTCCAAATGAAATGATTCGCGAATTTACTGTAAAATACGCAACTATGTAATATGATTTTCAATTGTATATGTCATATTATAGTATCACAGATCCTTACATATACAGTAATACAATAAAATATTTCAATATTTTGAGACTTAATATCATCATTCACACAACATTACACGTTGTCCTGGTGATAGGGTTAACTTGTCCAGATAAATTGTTCTATGGAGGCACAATTTGCTGCAAGTTCTTCATAGCTGATCATGCCAAACGGATTCCACTTGACGAAGAATTAAAGTATGCGACATCTATTTATAAAATGTTCGTTTGCAGGATACTTTAATATGTAGATATGTTCGATTATTTGTATAGATCGACTCTTTCATTGCATCTGAAATATTCATGTTTGAAAGAACGAAAAACTTTTCTTCCTGAATTAAAAGTTTAGTATTTCTCAATAGTATCATTGAAACGCATTTAATCTAATTCGTAATTAATTATCCTCCGGACCAAATGTATCTTTCATTTGAAATATTGGAATAGTTTCGATATAAGGATTAAAAACGCCCGCTTTCATCAATTATTGTTTTAATATATCACAAAAGTATATTCATGTTAGAATTATATAATTAGAAATGCAACATTACTTGAAATATTCCATTCCATAACTCAAAAATTTTTAACAGCATGTTATATTTCTGTGAATTTGTCGAATCATAATTTGGGGAGAAGACGTTTTGCCTCACCACTAGTCCATGATTTGATTTTCATAAAATTGAGTATCACTCATACTTTGTCTTATTATCTGCAAATCCCGTTTTTCTTGACGAAGGCATCCGTTTAGAAAAAGATATTATTATTTTGACAGATTTCATTGATACAATTCGGCGCTTCGTATTTCGCAATTTCATTCAGAGTATAAAATATATTTTTCAGGTTACAAAGATCATTTCTAAGACTGAGAATATCAATTCAAATGGTTCCTTTTTATTACGTTGCAAATATGTTATTCGACATTCGTAGGTTGAGATATGTTGTAAATGTATTTGTTTGTGCGCTCATACTGACAGAGAACATATGTCTGGTACATCTCTTTCACAAGTGTAAAGAAGTGTTGCATCAGTATGGTTACAATTATTTCGAGTCTCCTCTATGCAGTTTCAGATAAGCAACTTTTAAACGTTTCTTTTTTTTTGTTTTTCGCGTATCATTTAACAATGTTGTTGGTAAACAATGTTTCGCCTTAGGAGAGAATATACTCCTGTCAAAATGTCACGTAATAAATGAAACAAAAATATACACAAAATTTTGCAAGAACACTGATGGTAGACCACTGAAGAGATTGTGACAAACATGAGATAAATCCAATGTGAGAACATAGTGGATCTATAATGAAACATGCGTATGTATATATATATATATATATATATATATATATATATATATATATATATATACATATATATACTAAGGTCATTTATATCACTTCATACAATATGTATTTATTCTTACTCTTTATTGATAATATATTTACTTTTTACAAATCAGGAATGCTACAAGAACTACCAGAGCATAAGGTAACATAATATGTGCGTATTATATTATTTTGTGTGTTTACTGCTCTACCTTAGAACTTTTGTGACACTGGCAGCAGTTTTATATAATGTGTGCATTACCGATTTTGAAGTTGGGTGCTGTGTTCCATAGTACCCGAAGTAACTTAGAAGTTATGTATAATGTATATCCAATATGTTACATGCTAAATACCATCTTAATTGTCTATAGGACAAAGCCGGTTTTCCTAGGTTGCATACTCAGAAAAATGCCCGTAAGCAGCAATACAATAAATGGATTAATTAGTGTTGGCATTTTCTTTTCATTAACTGACATATATCCCGATATTTCTATCGCAGAAGTAAAGGTCAGTTTTGTGAGAAATAAAAGTGATTATGGAACAGATAGGTCCTCTAGCTCAAATGGTATTTTATTGTTTAACACATTTAAATATTGAATATATACGCTCCTAAGAATATGAATACGAATACTTGGACATTAGCTATTAATGTTCAATAGAAGGTTAGTGTGGTTTTTATGGTTAAATGGACACTACTGCCACGATTTGGACGTAAATAAAATCCAGGAGAAAAACATAGTGCGGAATCAGGGTGCTTTTTATTGCATAACAGATTTCGGAACAGACTGTGAAGGTAGTTTGACATGAATCTTTGCCAAATATGCCACACCACCTACAGTCATAGGGTGCTAATTTGATGATGTAATAATGGTAAGTGGTAGATGCAATGGTAACAGAAATATCTGTGTTTTTTTTTACACAAATCTCGTGAAAGTTAGAATCTGACATTTTGTAAGATGCTTTCAAATCACATTAATTTGAACTTTTCATCACATACAAACGTGTTGGCAATTTGTTTGTTTTTCCAATATTCACAGATTGGAAAGAAAAATATTTAAAAACTTAATTGTTTGCGAGAAGCCGCTTACAGATAACTGCATTGCTAGCGCCAGATAATCCTATAATAAAGGTATGAATCAACTCACAGAGTCTTGCATCAACATTTGACATTTATTACAAAACAAAAAAAAAACAAGTACTGTATCAAAGTGTCTCAGGATATGCACTTTGGAAACTGACAAGAACAAATGTCAGCAAACTTGAGATGACTGGAAGTAGTTTGGGTTTCCTGGGAATGTTTTGTCATAAATCTATGTGACTGATGCTGAAGTACCATCCGCTAACGCTGTAGTTAGTGTAGCTTTCGGACATTTTATGCGAAGAGTGTGCAGTAGCCCAGGTTCTCGCTTACATGAGTATCATAATTAAATTTTACAATGCCGTCAACCTTGTATCTATTCTACTTTACTTTGCACGCTCTATCTTTTCCACTTGTATTCTTAAAGCAACATTTTAAGCCTAAAGTTGCAGAACGGTTCCTACTATATAGGTTTTCATATGTGCTTGTCCTCTCTTTGCTAAGACAACGAAAATCCAGTTATATCTAGTCCTCCTTCATATCAGCATGCCTAAATAAAAACATTAGTCTATTCTAAGCTTACAAATGACTGGTATAGTATGTGCTCATCTAGTAAAAGATTCATAAATAGCACTGCAAATATCTTTGAGAAGAGATGTAGCGAGATGAAAGTGTGTTGAACTATTTCCAAGCTTCGGTCAACGTTGCCATAAACGGCATTAAGCTGTAGTGAAGATTTAATGGAGAGTTAATGGACAAACTTTGCACATCCGGTTGTTGATTGGGGTTGTGAAAAACCTGATATGCTTAAAGTTATGTACTAAAAAAACGTTTCCTTAGTAAATTTATTGACAGAATTTTTCTTTACATGCTACCGAACTTTAAGAAGACAATATCTTGACGGTTTAATTTATAGGTAATGTATGTATTAGCAATAAACTTGGTCGGACTCCCTGTTATAGGTGCTTCAAATATAAGAAAAAGTGTGTCTGACATTGACTTGGAAGGCTTCAAGGAGATTTGGTTTGGTGTGTCACTTTGCACTAAATCATAATTCCGTCATATTGATGTGGGACATGTCTATACGGGTGATCTGAATGTTAATCTAAATGAATATTAAAGGAGGCTGATAAGGAATTGTACTGAATACAGGACCTTGGTACGATAAATAGGTATAAATATGAGAAATTAATCTTAAAATCATTTAAGATTTTTACAGTATACATACAAACTCATGACGTAAGCGTCTGATTAATGGATAAAACAAGTCGTTAGTTAGACGTTGGAGCGTATTAAGAGCATGGATTAGATGATATATGGATATTCGGGTTTTCGTAAGCATCATATAGAGAAATATATTGATTTATTATAAGAAGACATAAAAGCACAAACAGACATGGCACCGGGTATGTTTAGTTATGTAAGATATGTTATCTAATTATTTTGGTTTCATTGTTTAGCAGTAGCCTAGCAATTTCGGGTGAGTGCGTAGCTCAATTTCATCGACTCCAGTGTTCAACTGGAACTTATTATATCGGCCCCGAATGCATGAAGTGCGAAGTCGAATCCGACGGCATTTGAACTCAGAATGTAAAGTTGGTTGAAAAGTCGCTCACCATATTGTCAAAACTTTCACTTCTTAGTATGAAACTTCGTATTGATTAATTTATAGGTAATGTATGTATGTACGTTTGGTTTTTGTTAATTATCTTATTGTCAACATCTCTTTTATCAAGTTTCACAGTCAATTACATTCAACCTCAAAATCACAATTAATGACGTATAGAATATAAAGTAACAATACTTTCTTGCCATGATTATTTGCTATACAAGTACTATCAGAAAAGTACCCTGACAAATGGTATTGAAATAAGCCATTATTGAAGTTCTTTTAATCCTTAGTTTTGTTTTTGTCTTTCTGGATCATTCTATTGTGCACTGGTAGGTCTGTTTATATTCTACTTTAGAAGAGAACTTTGAAGCAAAATCACTTGAAGCACTGGATTAAAATTATGGTCTTTAGCCGATAGCTAAACTCAAAGACAAAATGGGAATTATTCTCCGTGTATTTGTCAGAAGGCGGATTCATGCAGATGGATTATAAATATATATTAATGTATTAAATATGTAAGAATACTTTACGTTATTCAGTATAGTAGCTGATATATTTCGACATTAAGAATTATTTCGTTGGCATTGCTCTCAGAAGCCATGAGATTCACTGCCTAGTACTGCATCAGGGCATTGTCACTGCCTGATACTGCATCAGGGTATTAAGGTACTATATCAAGGAATTTATTATTGTTGTTGTTATTAATATTATCATTATCATTATCATTATTATTATTATTAATATTGTTGTTGTTGTCGTTGTTGTTATTATTATTATTATTATTATTATTATTATTATTATTATTATTATTATTATTATTATCTTCATTGTTATTATTATTATTATTATTATTATTATTATTATTATTATCATTATCACCATCATCATGGTTCTTAATATTATTCCTATTCATATTATCATCATAACTATTATTGTAGTAATAGTAAATATTTCTTATACAGGCGCAAAACTTGAAATTTTGGTAAGGGGATAGTCATTAGATCAACCCCAGTGCGTAACTGGTACTTATTTTATCAACTCAAAGATGACTAAATGCAATATTAACCGCGAGGAAGGAAGGACAAAATACCGCTAAGCATCTGGTCCGGCGTGCGAACTAACATAATAGCCCACCTTTTTTAATGAAGATAAAGAATGGTAGCAGCATTGAGAATAATGTTATTCAAGGATTCATTCTATTCATGACATAAATTATTCAACGGGCATCATATTTGAAGCAACGAACATCATATTTGAAGCAACAGGAGACATATATTATGTACAAATGTTATTGCATCAAATAAGAAATAACAACTTAGAACATATATATCATACGTCCCTGTTTAGGAGGACTAAACATTGTGATTTTTCTTAAGCGTTTAATAAGAAATAAAACGCGCAATTATTGAAGTACATTCATATAATATTTCGGTTAGTCATGAATGTGACATAGTTCACACTTATGAGATGTGTTGAACGTCATGGAGGAAAACAATCGATTATATATAGACTGACAGAGCAGAACTGCATAGATGCATGTTCTATAGAATATTACACTGGGATAAACAGTGCTGCTATAGAATCCTGTTGAATCAATATAATTCTTGGGAATCAATGGGAATTTATCTCGAAGTCTTACACGAAGGATGCTTTGAGTTTATCGAAAGAGAATGCGATTTCACGCCCATCATGATAACAAATACCAGTTTAGCTGTAGTTGAAAAGGTGGGTATTCTTATTACATCTACATTATAAAACCGGAGATTAATTTCTTATCCATATCAGAAGTGGTGTGACCTTCATAACACCTCATGAGATGTTGATGGTTATGTTAAAGAGGATCTAAAGCATTGGGACGCTTCCAGTAGACGTCCTTTCACGAATGTTATATATTTTGAAAATACGATTGACTACCATAAAATAGCTGTAATCGATTCAATTTGTTTCCTATCAGTCTCTTGCTATACGTCACGTCCCAATTAGGCACGTTTTCATTTTACAATCGTAAGAATTGTCTGCCTGAACGAAAGTATCCACACTCCAATCCAAAATATCGGACAACACGTGTATTTCGTATCATTCAAATACGTAGCAGGAAGGAGACTAGACTATCAAACAACAACAGTAAAATAATATGAAATTTCGTGTGTGACAAACATGTAGGTTTCAAAAAACGATGGTTAGCCCGTTCCCGGTGGATGCGTAGCATTTATGTGTCACCTCGCTTCTGAAATGCTGGCTTCATCACTGCATAAATTTTGTGTGTGAATGATCGAGAGTACGAATTCTCAAAGTGTTATTGCATGTTTTGAGGAGTATAACCGAAACGAGTAAATTTTGGATTTTAGTATTCTTCACTTGTAATTTTATTTTTCTTTATGTTTTTTTTATTATTCTGTAATACTTTTGTTCTTCCTGCACGAAAACTACTATTTTCTAATAGCCATAAAGTGCCTGCGAACTCATTAATGTATCAATTTTTCACTCTATGAATTTTCGCGATTGCTTTCCTGATATTTTTTAAAAATTTATAACGTGCTACTAAAAAACAACTTTCACGCTAAATTTACACTTGGAATGGCATGAGTTAAAAATGGTGGATACAGCCATGTTAAAGTCAAGACATCGCAGTAACCATACAAGCAGCTCACTGGAAGAAAGCTAAAACTAGCGCTTTCTTAAACTAGCACTTTCTTAAACTAGCACTTTCTTAAAAGTATCTTCCAAGCAGAAAAGAATGAATATGTCTCTAAGTCTAAATGAAATGTTCTAGCTCTTGCAAAAATATATTCTGTAGCAACTGCACAATCAATTTTGCCTCATATGTAAGCATACCATTCACCAGACATAAAGTTCACTACCACTTTCAGAAATGAAGTAATGAGTAACTTGTCACATAAAGGATTGATGCACAATATTGATTATTATGGATTAAATAGCTTTCCACATACCTTTCAATATTTTGATCATAACTAAAGACTCTATTTTAGCAGCAGCCGGTTTGCAAGTAAAATTACTTTCAAGATTTAATATCTTGTTTTTTGCCCATTTCTTCCATAGAGTATTGTAAAAGAAGAATGCTGTTTCTAAATATCCGTTCTGAAATATACCCAGACAGCGTTCCGAAGAAAGGCAGCTGAGATGGCACAGATGTTAGTAGACATAACTTTGGCATTAACATTCTTTTATAATTCATACCTTTTCTCCTGCTAAAGAAGTAGTCGCTCTCCTGCGAGAAATATTGTACCGTCCTAAACATAGTTGTTATTCTGCAAATGTCACATCTTATATTGAACTTCACTTGCATGAAGACTAGGTAAAGTCTAAATAGGTTTCTTGATATAATTTGAAAATGCTGCAACTAAAACAACAGTTTCATTAGTATCAAAATTACGCTGCATCACTTAGGAACCACCAGACTGAGGATATGCAGCAACAAGTCAAACGAGGACTCTCCCAGTAGACGTCGGCGTGTTCATGGAGATGATCTTGTGGATTTGGTTACTAGGATATTTTAGAATGAGGTTTGAGAATCGTAACATGTAACCTAAATTGCTTTATATCTAGGACTATGAGACTAAAATTTGCACTTAATCATGTCTAGAAATTAATACTGGCATCATTGAATCCATCAGAACGACTGAAAACCGAATCTACTTACTGCTCAATTTATCAATCAATTGTAAATCATTTCATTCCACTCTGTTCTTCTTAGCCTTGTCAACTGTTAATGACTGCTATTGAAGGCATGTTTCAACCACTATCTCTTCGCTTCGATTTCCTCTTAAGTTTAACATTTCTTTTTCTGTAAGCACGTCGTCTGATATGCATTTCGGTGTCTTTGTCGCTCTCACCTATTGTCTATATATCACTGTTTAGCTATTTTACATTGTTTCAAGAGTATATTAAAAGCAGTTTTAAACAGGTTACAAGTCATCACCACTATTAATCAGTAATATACCTAGCCAAATATTATCTAATTTTAGTTACAATAAATATATCTCTGTTGGGGCACGAGGAAAGTAATGGTGATAAGGGACGCAATTAGAGCATTAGGAGCAGGTTCCAAGGGCTTTGAAAAATATATTAAGAATACTGGAGATGCTGTTAGGCTCGAGGTGATCCCGAAGACAGCATTGTTGGGTAGAATTTGCATTCTCAGCAGAGTATTGTCTTTTTGAGTGAAAGGCGAAGGCACTACTTGAAATCTTTGGTGATTTGTTTTTGTTTGCTTTCAAGTAAAGCATGACTGGTAATTAAGAACTAACCGATAGACTTTAAGAAGAAGAAGAAGAAGAAGAAGAAGAAGAAGAAGAAGAAGAAGAAGAAGAAAAGAAGAAGAAGAAGAAGAGGAAGAAGAAGAAGAAGAAGAAGAAGAAGAAGAAGAAAAAGAAGAAGGGGAAGAAGAAGAAGAAAAAAAGAAAAAGAAGAGGAAAAAGAAGATGAAAAAGAAGAAGAAAAAGAAGAAAAACAAGAAGAAGAAGAAGAAGAAGAAGAAGAAGAAAAAGAAGAAGGGGAAGAAGAAGAAGAAAAAAAGAAAAAGAAGATGAAAAAGAAGAAGAAAAAGAAGAAGAACGAGAAGAAGAAGAAGAAGAAGGAGAAGAAGAAGAAGAAGAAGAAGAAGAAGAAGAAGAAGAAGAAGAAGAAGAAGAAGAAGAAGAAGAATATTGATAAAAAGGCATGACCAAGAATTCTGAACGCAGGTAGTTTGTTGATGGTATCAACCAGCTGCTGGACTTGTATCTTATCTTACTGTCATCAGGAGAATTAGATCAAATTTCATTTAGCCGAGATTTGAATTCTGAATCTGAAGACCCAGATCAAGAACATCAAGTCACTTACCCGAACCTCGAGCAAAATTAACACGTTTCCCCAACTATCACTGCAAAAACGTGTATCATGTCCATAGTTCTTCACTACTACTACTACTACTACTACTACTACTACTACTACTACTACTACTACTACTAGTATTAGTAGTAGTAGTAGTAGTAGTAGTAGTAGTAGTAGTGGTAGTAGTACTAAGAACAGGAACAACATCTGTCGTACTACTTGTAGTAATAATAGTAGTTGTTATCAACGTTGAGGCAACTACAAAGTTGTTGATTATTCTTATCAGTAGCAACAGCCGTGTTAGTAAGAACTGTATAACCATTCGTCATTGTGAGAATGGTGGGTTTTTTTTTATCAATGAAATTGATTAAATAGAATTTGCAAGAATGCGAGAATAATACAAGATAAATGGTAAATAAAAATTAATATAAATTGCAGACACATCTTTACTTTTATACCAGCCTATTCATTTATTTATTCGCATTTTCGAATTAGTAATTTAGTATTGAAAGTTATAGAAATGTTTCGTTATTAAAAATGTGTATGCCAAAACGAAATAAATTGTCTAGGAGGTCACCAGACCAACTAAGATTCTTGTCATATACAATGAGCTAAAACATTATTCAAAAATACTTCAAGTGAAAAATTTAGAAAATTTATATCACACTAAATATTTTTGAGCATCTATTATCAGACATTTCATTTTTCCTAAAACAGATTGTCATTCAAATATATTTGTCGGTGGATGAGTAGGTGTAGTCGTAGCCTAGTGAATACAGAATAGCATCTTCATGTGGGCCATTTATTTTCTACTGCGTCCATGCTTAGTATAGTACAGACTCTGTTTTTAAATTTATTTAATCATAAGTAGTAAGGACCATAAACATGCTTTGCACTTGTAAATAACACTCACAGTTATCAAAATATTTATGTTGCTTAGAAGGACTTTAGTAGGGTGTAGGCAGTATATTATATCCTAACGCATACATAAAAATAGTTATTGACCTCAGGGAGAAAGAGAGAGAGAGAGAGAGAGAGAGAGAGAGGGAGAGAGAGATAGAATAGTGGGTGGATAAGTGGTAAGCCACTCTACAATTATTCTATCTCAAAATCTAAAGATTAGTCACTAACGCATCTTGTTGTCAGTTGTACGTTTCTTCACTGTATTAGAGATGTTTTGAGTCAATATCCTCAATTGATTAGCCTGTGATACTATTCCTAATACCATAGTAATATCTTCCAATAATATTATCATTGCAGGCTGAATAATAATGAATTTTTGACATTAATTATTAATATTCCTTATTGTTTTTCAATTCTTTAATTTCGTCTGACTGGCCCGAATGTGCCTGATAGTCTATACTACTCTGCTGATATACATGATAACAATCACGATTCAATAATGTAATAATGATTTATTTTAACAGTATCACCAATAATAAACTGCCAACATACAGGCATTTACGTTATCATGTATAGTACAAGATGTTGCTGTTGATTCGATGTTTATTAAGTGTATTTGAACATTAAGAGATTTGACTTCATGCATCAAATTTACAGGAAAGCGGGCAGTAGTTATGTCCCTTCTCAGTATCTCAAATATTGGTAGGGGATGGGGAAGTATTAAAGTTGATATTTAAACTGAAATCTTGCAATACTATGAAGTCTACTAAAGTCATTTAATAATTTATGTAGTTGCATTAAAATGCTCAACCGATTGAGAGTACCACACAATGACAGGGACGGTCTTTCATTTACCAATCATCACTAAGATGATTTTCAGTGACCCGAAACCACAGCAGGAATCATTACTCGAATTTCGTAAGCAGTAAATTTTCAGCAAAACCACTTCATTTCGATATATTGGATTTTAACCACAAAACATTTTGCATCCGGTTTCGGCCTCGAAATGTCTGTATTATATGGTTTATGATAATTCATTGTCTCTTATATATTGACAAGAGTGTCAAGCAAAATCTGTTTAATCATTTGTTATCAGTCTGAGAAAAGTTGTATTTACATCAAAGAATAGATATTTTCTAATAATGTTTATCTTTTCTAATTAGCGTTAGTAGTTTAATTACAGTTGAAATGTTGCAACATAGAATCAAAAGTGGAGTGTAGATATTAATCAAAGAACATCATAGTTGAATTCATGATTTAAGTCGCAACGATTGTAATCGAAAAATAAATCTGTTATTTTGTTTCTAAGGTGGATTCTGTCTTGATACGAGGTTAAGAAATAATTAGTAAATATGTAATGGATTTCTTTTATTTCATTGTATTTTATTTGTCGTGACAGTATAAATTAATTTTAGCACATATGCTTATGAAATTGTTATTTCAATGCCATCGTTCAACGCTTGTTTCGGTATTTGTTCTGGAAACTTGCTTTCAGATTTTTTTGTGCTGGAGAAGTAAGTAAATCGACTGACAATAATTTTTGAAATAATCAGAAGAAACAAGAAATTTCAACAAAATATATTTCGTTTATCATTGTGTTTGGCTGTACCCATAATTATTCATTTCTTTTCAAGGCCGGTGAGAAAGACGCAAAATTGTGCTTGCTAAATGGCGAGGGAAAATGTATAAAGACGGAAGTCCAGGAAGATGAGATTGAGGAGAAGAGGAAAGTTAATTGTTTGTTATATGTGATACATTTACTCGTTATCGAAATCATTAAGCAAACGCACTATTATGTGTGTTTTGTTATAGTTATATTCTACTAGCAGCTAATCCCGGTTTCATCCGGTCTGTTTGGATGATGTAGCTGTAATCGTTTTCGGTTAGGCATAATCTATAACGGCGTTTCTCAACCTTATCATTTCGGTTCCCTGTTTCGATTGTAGCCTCCAGCTGTATGAAAATTTCCTGACTCCACGCCTTTGTCAGAAAAAAAAGCTTCAGAAGTTGTGAAGAACGAATTTGTAGGTAGTCTGTTTCTGAGAGCTATTTTATTGGAGCTCTGTCTAATCATTAAAACATTGATTTAATTATGAACATAGAAAGAAATTATACATTAATCCCTATTTTTGTAAGCAGTTGTATCCGTAAAAAAATTCATTTGCAGAGATCAGAAATTGAAAGAAGATATATGAAATGGACGTGTCTTTGTATATGTGTGTGTGTGTGTGTGTGTGTGTGTGTGTGTGTGTGTGTGTGTGTGTGTGTGTGTGTGTGTGCGTGCGTGCTCGCGCGTGTGTATGTGAGAAAGAAAGAGGGTGAGAAAGAGAGATTGAGTGAGTAAGTGAAGGCGTGTGTCGTGATGACTGACGTATTTTAAGGTACACACACATACATAGAAAATGTCATCGTATAAAAGTTTTGCTATAGTTTATTTATGGAAAAGATTAAGTTAAATTTTTGAAATGCAAATATGTGAATGAAAATTTAGTTCATACCACTACATGGTAGCTAGACCTGGTAGAAATAGCAGCCAAATCCCCCTCAAAACACCCTACTGTTTTAATCCGACAATTCTGCTTATTATGTAGTTTGAATGAGAAACTGTAACTAAAGATTAGGATTATTAACCCCACAAAGAGGTGAAAGAAAAGGGACAGAATAGCGAACGTTTTGGTTGACTACCATCCTTTACTCCCCTTGTTGCTAGCGAAATGGTATATACCGGCTGTGTGAGCAACTGGTTGTTTTAATGGCGGAACAAACAGGGAAGTTCCATTAGAAAAGTTTTAATCGATTTTCTTGGTAACTATGGGGGCTAGGAAAAATACAAACTGCAGCACAATCTATGCACCGGTCTCCAGCAGTGTGTCATTTTTCCCGCGAATCCACCCAGCCGTTTGGCTGTGAACCTCAAGAAAAGAACGAATACAACGATCGACCATGTCCAATTTATATAATCGATGTAGTATCTGTTGTCTGATCGTGAGAAGGAGAACGTGAATAACCATAAGCGTCCCAAGGCAGATGTATATGCTTTATTATTGATGCGATTAATGTTCATTGGCGTGAGATATGTAATGGTAGAATATTGATGGGAAAGTAGCTCATTCTGAAGAGTTGTAATACTATTTCAGAGAAAAAGGTAATAAATAAATTGAACATACGTTGCTAATTTTACATGTTGAATGTATTACTGTTGGAAAATTGATATTGGCATTTGGAATAAGAGCGCATAAAACCAGCATTTCAACTAACCAAATACAGTTGGATCCTTAAAAAAGTTTCCTAACTGAGATTTTGGTTTAATATTAGTTGAGTCAAACTCATAAGAATAATATCTTGCATGTAGCTAGTCGAAATTTGATTATTTGTTTCAAATATCCGTCAGCCGGATTAGAACGCTTCATGATCACACCTCGTCCGTGAAATATATTGTCCACTACACGGCGCTTCCAATATAAGATAAGTGGGACGAATGAAATATTCGAAATATCTGGAAAAATAATATCAAACATTTATCTCATAATAAAAATGCCAAACCAATGAGGGGTTTACCGTCCTATTTGAAAGTAATAGTAAACATTTGTCCATAAAATTATAGCGAGTTATAGTTAATATTATTCTAAAGACCGTTCACCCGCGAAAATTAAACGTGATAGACAAAGTTAGCGTTTATCTTGTAACTATTGCCAATATATAAAAGACAATGAATTATCATAAATTTGAGTGATCTACGCCTCACAACTTGGGCGCCAACAATTTAAGTGATCTACGCCGATTTAAAATGTGAAAGATTCCAAAAAACGCTACAACCAGAACCTGTGAAATGGTCATGGGAATGCAGTCAAAAGTTATCCAGACTCTTGATTACTGCAAGGTAGGTGAGAGTGGGTTATTCGAAATAATCATTAAGTGAATATTTAATAGGTTATCCAAGATAGCACAGAAATTGTAAGAATCAAATAGACGCCAGAATATATATCAGTTATTCGGTATGCACCCACCCAGTCTAGCTTTGTCTACTATTATTGTTCAATGTCGGCTAGGTTTTGCTGGACATTGCTACTTTTCAGAACGACAGATCAAAATCAAGTGTTATACCCTGGAGAATTCTGTACCTCAATAAATGCTGAAGTCCAATCGGCTACACTAATGTTATTGTCAGAAGATTCCACAAGAAACAGAGAACCTACAAGTACTAATGGAAGAGAGGAATGTTTGGATGTTGCCGTGTTGTAAAACTTAACTCGATTTCTGTCGCCTAAATTTGAAGATGTGAATACAATCATTTATATAACTTGCACTGTGTATTATGCACAAAGGAATGCTGAACCATTTTTGTTTCTGGATAGAAACAAATACAGGAGGGACAGTTGATTATAATTTGATTCAACATATTCTTTTCTCACACTCACTCACTTATTGGCAGCAGTCAGGCTTTCTAAGCTCTGTAAAACTCCCCGAAGTTTGGGCCTGCAAAGAAAGCTTTCGCGTTACCTTTAAAGCCAAAACCTTTTTAGCACCCCCATATGAAATTTAGCGGGGTCATAGAAGACTTGCTGCCATATCGGTGAAATGAGCATTCTTGTACCTCGTGGTAATCGCAATAGTTCGATTACATTCGAAATGTTCTCTGGCATTTACAACGACACTAAAATGATAACTGTTATCCTTTTCAGTTATCAGAACCCAATTGCTTAGATATATATATATATATATATATGCTGTTCAGTGTATACATGTGTGTATATATATGCGTCCGTGTGAATTCATACATATATGAGCGTAAACATACATACACATGTATACGTACAAAAATGAGTTTTTTATTCAGTCAAAATGTATTTATAATATTTATGTCATTTATTGCTACGATAATGTACGATATACGTATATCTTCCACTTGAAGTTTCCTGTTTTCTATCCAATTTGCGTTTATAATGGTTCTTCAAGCATTTTTTCTGCATAGTAATATTTTTTCTGCATAGTAATATTTTTTCTTCAAGATATATCTATGCCCATCATTGTTTTTCTGTTACACTTATTCTTGCTGGTTTTTGTGTTGATTACGATGTTATTTTTTCATTTCACTTGTTACTTTTCTTTTTCATCATAATCCTCCTCCTCTTCCTGCTCCTTCTCCTACTACTACTACAACTACTACTACTACTACTACTACTGGACGGTGCGTTACGATTTTCGGTGTTGGTTAAATTCTACTATTGTTAAATTCATTTCATACTGTATTATTTCTGGTAATTTACTAAGCAATTTAGCATTCTACCAAATTTGAAAATAATGAGATTGGGAAAATGATAAAGAGTCTGTAGACAAGTAAATATGAAATATGTATGGTCTATTTATATAAAATTCAATAATGAAAATATCAGTTTGTATTTTTCCTGAATTACCTTATGTTAAGTTTCCTATTATGTCTACAGAATAAACAAAATATAAAAATATTCTGTGAGAGTGTGAACGAATATATAACGTTCAAATATTAATTTTTAAAATATCGTCATATGACATTGGAAGGCTACATAAATGGCTGTATTGTCGTAACTGATAACAGGTAAGCATCTCCTGTGAGTGTTATGTTAGTCATTAAAATTGCAGTTAGATATCGAAAACGTATTTTTAGAGGAAAAAAACTTATTATAGCTCTTTCAGTACTGAGTATTGCTAATCAGATATCCAATTTTCGTAAGACAATTCACTTATAGTAAGAATGCAATCAGTAGCCATATTGTAAGGTATATATGTTCGTTGTTTTGTATACTGTAACTATAGTGTTTTCAATTCATCTGCACAGCCGGTTCTTCTTACATGATTTATTGAATTCTGCATATCTAAACATCAAGACACCACGACAAAATATTTAAAATGTAATCTTCATACTGCACCATCTAGAGTTTCTTGGTTATTATATTTTCTACAAAATTCTTCTTAGTAACATTCAAGTTTAATATCATTCCATTGATCTGTCTACTCTGGGAACACACTGTCTATAGCAAGAACTTATTTCTCCACATCATAGAGTAAGTAATGATTTTCCTGACCGTACCGTGGCTAGACCTGTTTTCAAGCACTGATAGGTAGAAAGGACTAAAGTATTTTACTGCATAATATTTAATTGAAGTTACATATCATGATCTTCATATAACAAAGTTGACCGCAACTGCAGCTGCGCTCAAAATAATACCATGGATGCGGCCATAAATATATACTTAGTATAACGGTTTTGGATTTTCCCAACTTCACAGCTACAACTAATATAACTTATCGGTCATTAAGTCACAGAACATTTGTTCCATCAGTCGTTAAAACCCACGTATTTATTGGTCAGAAATACTTTTATGTGACTATGAATCTTTTCTGCATTAAATCCAAAGGCACCGATTTTTACATATCTTCCTGTGCATGAAAACACATCCACAATATATGTCTGTACATATAAAACAGAAAGCTTTAGCAGGTATATAAAGGTATATTTTATACAGTACCAGTCCAACACCTTAAATTTCGTTTGCTTGTCTATACTTAATGTTGCCAAGATTATGCTATGACATGTAGCTGCATATTACAAGAAAGATGTTAATTTTTTTTCAGTATTGGCATCAATGTATTTTTCATTTGTTATATCTTCTACTCACTGTTAATAGCGAATCGCGCTATAATTCCTTTGTGAGAAGAGTCAATTATCTTATATTCTCAGCTTGTTTAATTACTTCCTAAACTTTTACGTAACCACTCTAATGGTAAATTTTAGGACACTGGTAGAAGTGATATAGTTACGATAATAATGATGATAATGATGAAGGAGGAAGCGTTGGATGACAACGGTGACGTGTACGATGTTAAGGATAAAGATGGCGATGCAAAACTCAGGGTGCACAATTAATACTCTTATTTGCGAACAATACTAGGAACATATTCATAAATGTAACATTTGCCACAATATTTCCTTGGCAGTTTTAACGACTGGCTTAATGAAGAAAGGCATTCCTTACAAGTAGTTGAGCGTAAAGCTTCTGCTTAATTATAAACCGACTCAAATTAAATCATTAATCGGAACTCACAGGTGCAGCTATAACTTTCAAAACAGTTAGACGCATCGGTCTCTTTTTTGGAGATTGTACAATTCACGTTGCTGTGAGCTACATCTGAAGTACTACTTAGAAATACTTTACCGCAGAAAGGACACGATGCATACTCCCTAGGCAAAACATATTATCTTTATTTTCATATATCCATAACGACTACCACAACCACCACATTAACGACGATCACAATTATTGTACTCATTGCCGTTGTCATCATCGTAAAATTCAACATCGTCGTCGTCGCTATCATCATCATCATTATCATCGTCTATATCGTTGTCATCATTGTTGTTGTCGTGATCATCAACTTCATCGCCCTCATCATGACCATCATTGTCATCGTTGTTGTTATCAACACAATGAGCAGCGTCATCGGGATCTTCATTTTCAAAATTTTCCTTAACAACATTACTAAGCATCTTATGGTTATAACCTCTCAGAGCGAACAAGATTATCAATAACAGCACATGCTACATCAATCAATTTCATAATCATTATCATCAACATCAGCACCACCTTCAGAATTACTTCATCCACAATGCCACTACCAAAACTACCACCACAAACAAAAACAACGCTATAATGCTGATCAAGATCAACGCCGTCGTCAGAAGCATTCTCATCATCGCCGTTGAAAGCTTCGTTTTTGACATCATTGTACTGTCATGCTAGTATTCTACGTGATAATTGCTTCAGGTAGTGCCAAAGTAAACTAAGTTTTTTCCCCCACGTATAATCCTTTCTTGTCATTTATTCGCTATATTTATATTGATTTAAAGTAACAAATATCCGTTGATAAAATTGGTTGATGTTGGTAATTGTCTGATGAAGATAATATAATTTGTTATTACTGATATATAAACCCTTTGATGCCAAAGTATATTAAAAAACAAGTCTAACACAAAACAATAGCGTTCATGTAGATATACATGAAATAATATACTTACAGATAATACAACATATATTAATGAAATACTATAATATTGTGTAATATTATATCTACTGTTGTATTTTCCTTTTTGTTACAAATAAGTCGTGATTGAACATATATGATCATTGATTTCCAGTCAAGACCATCGTATTATTATGCATATCCATGCGCACCTTTTTGAATGGGTTTGTCGTTTTCTACGACACATTGGTATTTAAAGCTGAGACGGATGTTCTTATCTCTCTGCGAGATATATGAATATATACACACACATATCAATATAGATATATAATCTAAATATGTTTGAGCATATATGTATATATGTGAATATGAATATATGTGTGTGAGTCTTATTTATGCATATATATATATATATATATGTTTGTAGGTATATATATGATGTATATATATATATATATATATATATATATGTATATGTATGTATATATATATTTGCACATATACATGTATGTATAATGTATCTCTTATACACGTTTCCGTTTCTAGTTTAGTTGGCATGAAGGAAAACATGGTTTTCACTAAGGCAAATGGCGCAACTAGATGACTGAAAGAAATATATGATATACAAACACAAACACATTTACATAATCTATTTTCAAATTAAGCGAAATTTTCTACGCGAGATGTAATATCAGTTGATGTCTCTTTGCTACAGGTATCCAAGTTTATCTAGGTTGGATCATTTAGTATAGCAAATGCAGAGATATTGTATAAGAGATACAGAGACGAGAATTTCATTTGATTCAAAACTCTCAACAAGAGAAGAAGACAAGATGGGAGGAACATGTAATTGAAAGAAAATAACTTAGAACGAAATATTGAAGTAGTTTATATTAGGTCTGCTCTTTTTGATTCGTTCATCCAGAGATGTCTTGCCATTGCTCGCAAACCTGTTGAGATAGAATGTGTCTAAGAGTGATAAATACAGATGTCGTAAAGTAGGAACAATGACAGATATCCTTTCCACCTGTTCACTGGTGTTGTACGGATATGCCAGGAGACGCAATCTGGCTCTTTTTGAATGCTGTAAAAAAACAAACAAAATACAACTAGAGATTTCATTACTTCCTGCATCCAGGAGAGCAGATCTGATTGAAGAACCTTGTGAACGAGTAAAAGTGGAACGGATATTGATAGGTGGATGTAGATTTACCATTTGCAAAAGTTTCTTCCCCGTTCTAGTTAATTAAGAACTAGATATTATCATATGGTGTGATAAAAAGGAAATAGCAAGTCTGGTCGAGAAAACGGTTTCTCATGAGGATAACATGAACGCCGCTCGGACTTGAAAGATGGATCATTATAATCAGCTCCTCGAGTAATGTGAAGATGTGAAGGTGCAGGTTGGAAAACAGAGCATTATTCAATTGAAGTGGCATGCAGAGGATTCATTAGAAACGGTAGGAGGTGATGGATGTTGTCGTTAGGCCTAACGCATCGTAAAACAAGTACTAACTAGATTGATATCCAGTGTAGAAGGCAAACCACAGGATTTGGTTGAAAAAAAAAAGACTATCAGCAATAAATACACCTAAACACCATATCAACACATTAGTATACTTAATTAGATTTAAGTAAATAATATAATACATCAACATTTTTTTCAATTTTGACCTCCTTATTTTACCTTCGTTCTCTCTACTATTTCCAGTCACACTGGAAACCACTAGATAGTACCATGTTTATGTATATCCATCAAATAATCATGTATAATCACCTCTATATAATTCATTGTAAAACAGTTCCTAATGTAACCTTGAAATTTACTTATTGATATAACTGAATTAATTCATAAGATTACATTGAAAATTCTGTCTCTGATAACGATGTGGCCACAATAATACTGTGTCTCTTACTAAATAATAGATACACACTTATTGATTGAAATATATCTGATTAATTGATTAGATTTGGTTACGGATATGTCACTGAGAAATGTAAGTTTTATTCTGACCGGTTACCTTTTGTATCTGTTGTCGAAGAACTCTCATTATTTATCCTACTCTCATTCAGAAATCTGAGCAATTCTACTTAAAGCAAAATCCGGACACTTGACAACATTTTCTTTGCATCAATTCAAGTACTGATTGTAGCTTTCTGAATAGAATTGCTGTATAAGAGATAGAGAAAAGCGAAGATAGAAAAAAGAAAATGATATAGATTTCTTTAGTAATTGTTCACTTTATGTTCCCAACATATATTTAGAATATTGAATGATCTCTCGTTATCAATGAAAATGTTCTGTAAAGGAAAGTTTTAATATTGTTAATATTACAATGTAGGTTTCCTACCACAAGCTAAGAGAAAAAAACCCCAGAAAACATCTTTAATGAATAAGTAAATTTATAAATAATTTCTCTTTGTTTTTATTTTATTTTCCTGCCCATTGCTATAGTTTAACAAAACTAATGGGCTATCAAAAATCATGCTCAACTGAAGAGAAAAATGTTTACTCGTAATAAATTTGTATCACATAAATATATTTATTTGATCAATATATTCATCCATAAACATTATTATTTCCTCGATACTCCTGAAAAACACAGGATATATTGTTTATACAATTAAGG
This sequence comes from Octopus bimaculoides, assembly GCF_001194135.2. Lineage (NCBI taxonomy): Eukaryota > Metazoa > Mollusca > Cephalopoda > Octopoda > Octopodidae > Octopus > Octopus bimaculoides. The sequence continues at coordinate 77,167,570 of NC_068983.1, forward strand.
TTTTGGCACTCTTCGTAGAGAAAGTCATAACCTGAATCCACATGCTATTATTTTTTCCCCGTTAGAAATGTTGTAGCATTTCACATATATATGGAAATCGATGCTATATAATTAATTATACATAGTCACCAACAGAGAACGAAACAAAGATTAAGTGCCCTTTAGTAAGCTGAACAAGAATGTATTATTGTATTGCTTTGTAATTACAGGCAGTAGAATACTGAAACATTGGTTTTGAAAAGATGCCAGAATATGATTCAGTTACTTATCAAATAGTACAATTACTCGTTTATTATGAAAGACTAGAGGTTCTTAGGGTCCCTGAGGTTACATCTGTAACGTGTTCAGTCAGTTATCTCAATATACCTTACTTTTCAGAAATAAGCTCACATTATATTATGAAATTGACGCGTTCGTGTATAATAACGACTATCTGGTTTTTATTTGTCTACTTGATATATATAAAATACTTTGGGTGAATGATTCAACGATGGGTAACTTAAGAAACGCAATTAGAAATAACTTCCCACATGCATATATAACATCAGTTATTTCTTCTATAATATTAAAGCGTATTTAAACCTTATATGACGAGTTACACCTTGACACAATTTGATTATTATTTCCAGTTCTAAACAATTGAAGTAAATATTAGGTTCACGGTAAAATTATTTAACATTTCTTCTATTATGAATTGCATTTATTGAAATATTTCATACAAAAGTAAATCCCCAACTAGTATATTCACTAAATTTACAAATGATATTGGATCTAACCTACAACAAACAGTATGCGTATCTGTATCAATGGATCATTCAACTTCTCTCTCGTTACAGTGCTCAACACAAAACGATATACTCCTCAGCGTTCCCACCTACGCGGATTCTATGTTAATTCAGCTCAGCCGAATATTTGAATGTCTATTAGATTTTATGTTAGCTACACTGGTAACAAACTTTTTTTAATCCTTACCCTTCAAAAACAGCAAGAGGATGGCTGAACCTAGATATACCACGTCGAATCATTCCACAAAAATTTAGATCGGGTGTCCTATACTCGTATATATGCAATGCAAATGATGGGGGAAAACAAAGAGTAGAACGCCTGAAAAATGTCATCCACGACCACAATTTTGGCGGAGTCCAAACGGTAGCTCAAATCATGTAATTCACAATCAAACTTGCAAATAATGCCTTTGTGCATTACACAGTGACAATATCAGCAAAAATATCATGTCTAGTATGCAAATCTATCAAATTATAAACCGTACGTGCTTTAATTATTTCCTATCTCCAGGATTGGCAGATTCTTGAAAAATAGATTTTGCGGCATGTGAGGAATACCCCGCTCTCAATACCTTCTACTGGTCCTCATAGTTCAGTTCTGTGCTTCTCTGTATTTCTTGCACCCCCATCCAAACACGAAAATCAACCACTACACTCCTTCTAAACATGAATAGTTGCTCAAAGTGTTGAACCTCACTATCGCTGTGAAACTCATCTGGCAATAACAACCCTTAATACAGTTGGGTCGCGTTTAATCATTTTCAGTGCAACCACTATGAAGTTTTCCTCACAACTATTTCGAAACATCCTGTCAAACTACAATAATGGATTCACCTAACATGATCGTTACACGTAATTTTAATTATGTGTTTCTATACTTATCAATATAAATTATGTGTCTCTATACTTATTAATATAATATTTCGCCAATTAAACTAATATTTTTATTCATCTATGAATATCGCCGCTTTTAAATATACTGTAGCATCAAGGTCAGTATTTCCTAATTTTAATTTTACATACGAGTTGATATCTATTTATCTATCTATCTATCTATCTATCTATCTATACATAGAATTTGCATTAGAACCAGCTCCAATGACGTATCTATTCTGAGGAAGCGTTTTAAAAGGAATACATGTATTGAGTATGTGACATCAACAATGCATATATATCTATATTTGTGCGTGTGCGTGTACGTTTGTCAATGTGTGCGCGCGTATGCACGTATATCTGTAATACTACAATCAATATTTATAGCTCGTAAGGCGGTGAGGTGGCAGAACCGTTAGCACGGCGGGCGAAATGAATAGTGGTATTCCGTCTGTCTTTAAGTTTTGAGTTCAAATTTCGCCGAGGTCGAATTTGCCGTTCATCTTTTCGAGGTCAATAAATTAAGTACCAGTTCCGTACTGTAGTAGATCTAATCGACTGGCCCCCACCCCCAAAATTTTAGGCCTTGTGCCTAATGTAGAAAAGAATATTTATACTTTGTTCATTAAATTTATTTTATGCATATTGTTTCTATCGCTGGTTTTAAAATCATTGTAATTGTGGTAGTTATAAGATTTTTCGAAATTCAAATTTAAGAATGTTAATTGTACTGAAAATAGTTTTCATTATTTTATATTAGTTAATGGATACATTTGTGTGTCATGTGTTAAAGATTGTTTTAGGATTTTGTGATTGCATATTTATGACAGCAAACACTGGTTTTAATACAATAATTAAGGTATATTACCAATCTGTATAAAGTTAGTTACATTTTATTTTATTGTTCAAGGTACTGGTCCACATTTGAAAACGCCTGTCAATATCTATACCCGGAAAGCGGGGAGATGGCAAAATGTTTACCGCACCGGAAAAGGTTAGCGGTATTTCGACCGTCTTTAATATCCTTTAAGTCGAACGATACTAGCAGGGCTTTCTCATAGACTGTTTTGCGGAGGGGGTTAAGCATGTCTGGATCGTCTCTTATGTAGCTTTTGATATGCTTCAGGAAAAATTTCAGAAGTGTGTCTAAGAAGTTGCTGAGGCGGTGAGTTTCGCATGCTGGGCCTGCTATTATCGGTCTGAGTTTAAGATCATTCGGTGAGGGGATTTTGATTATTATGTCAGTATTTTTTGGCATGTTTCACTAATTATTTTGCTTTTGTGAACATTAGGGATACCGTAGAATACTCTTGATTTGCACTTGAAGTTGGTGATGTAATCGTACACCTTGTCTGTGAGTCCTCGGTATGATTTGAGTAATGTCCTGAAGTTATTCATTATTTCTGTTTGATTATAATGTTGGGCCATTTCGTAGTATGCCTCATCTCCTAATAGGGATAGTACTAAATTTTTATAATCATTTGTGTTCATTAATACTACCGCGTCGCCCTTGTCTGCCTCTTTGATTCTTGTGATTTTATCTTGTTTTAGTTTGATGAGGTCGTTCCATTCTCTTTTGTTGAAGTTTGGTCTGTATTTTTGCTTATTTGTGAGTTGAAAAGGGAAATTAGTTATGTGATCACAAATGTGGTGGAAGTCTTTATACTTTCCCTTGGTAGGGGTGTAGTCGCCGTTGTTTCTTGCAATTGATTCGTCATCTATGTGTTTGCCATGAAATTCCTCGGCAAGTCTAAATTTCCTACAAAATTCCGCAATATCATCTTTCATTTCATAGTAATTTGGACGTTATGGGGTTGGGGTAAATATAAGTCCGTTGCATAGTAGGATTATTTCGTTAAGTGCAAGGTCTTTATTTGAGAGATTGATTATTTTAATTACATGTGGTTTCTTTTGTTTGTCTGTTGCCATCGCGTATCCCTATTCCTGTGTATTAGATCTAAGAAATGATTGGTGTGGTTATGTTCGAAAACACTGTTTATCTGTCTCACGTTGTTGTAACTTTTAAAGTGGGTTTGTGGTGCTCTGTTTTGTAGAGTGGTTTTGAACTTCGTGTTCCGTCTTAGTATATCAGGTATATTGTGTTGGTAGTCGATTCTTCTGTAGTGTGTTTGGAGTTTTAAGGTTGTATGGTTGGTTCCTAGAGTAGAAGTTCGGTAGTGGAGTCTTAGTTGGGTTGTGTAGATTGTTGTTCATAGAATTGTGTGTTTCATCCCTACGGTTCTTGAAATGGTGTGGCGGGCCCCTGTTGGCGTTTTGGAGTTGGTTTAGGTAGTGTGGGTGCGTTTAAAATGTATTTCTGTGATAGTGAGTGTATTAAGATTTCTTGGTGGTTGTTCCGTTCTGTTGGCATGTGGTTTTGTTTTACTTAATTGTATGAAGGGGTTGTTGGACATGTGTTCAGTTTTTAAGTTAGTTTCATAATCCAAGAACCTGTTGGCGCTCTTTTCCTATCGTTGGAAGGACTTTAGTTCCTCTTTTTCACATTCTTCTTTCCATTGTTTAAGAAATGTTTCAGTATTGATGCTGTCTGTTAGTTTGTTGACTTCTTCGTTGCTATGAGAAAATACACCTGTTTACGTGTGCTTTCCACCCTGCTGGAACGGTCAGTTGACGCTTGAAGACCGACCTGTCAAACATCCTTACGAATGAAACAACATGAAAATTCATGAACTGATTTTGGCGGACCATCAGCGAAAAATTGACGCACATGCTAATATTACTGGTGTGTCCTGGAGCTCCTGCTAAAGGATTTTGAGCGAGGAATTGCGAATGAATTGAGTTACAGCAAGATACATCGTTTCTAGCTGGCTATGCGACAAAGACGTTCTGTGTCCTTATGTTACCGAACAGGAGAGATTAGGACTTCTACTCAGTAAAACTCAGCATCCACGGACTAGTTTCAGGTTTATTACTCTTCATAGGCGTGGAGTAGCGTAGCTTTGCTAGATGTCGCTGCTAATCTGCTGTCCAAAACTAATAGGATTCGAAGTGAAAGACATTCATTGCAGAACGATCATACTAAATTACAACTACAAGATGAATTATTTTCCATCGAAATAACCGGGACATGCAGATGGTTTGTCAAAGTTAATACCAAAATTCAGTGAACCACTAGAAAACACAGTGATAATGGCGTTAAAAGCCGAAAATGCAAATATATATATAGTGCAATGTTGTGCATGAATTGCCTGTGACATTGGAGGAAATAAAAATTAATGCACAGACGTAGAGTTTATCACAAAAAGAAACAAATAAAGAAGAAACAAATAAAGCAGGTGTATGGCTGGATGTAACGCAGTTTCGAATTTGTATTCGATATTTGATAATGTGCTTATGTATGCGCGGAGGGTCATAATGCCTACCTTCACTACAAGGACAAATGTTAAAGGAATTCCACACTGAACATCCAGGAATTTCTTGGATGAAGTTGCTTATGAGGAGTTATATTTACTGGCCAAAATTTGATCTCGATATTGAGAAGTTGGTACAATCCTGCAGAGGTTGTGCTCTTGCGGAGAAATCACCACCTGTAAAATGTCAACCGTCACCCAAGTCTGATATTCCATGGTCCAGACAGCACATAGATTTCGCATAACCGTTAAAACGATGATATTATCTAATAGTGGTAGATAGCTTTTCAAAATGGCCAGAAATGTGTAAATGTAGAACACCGGACATCCAAAATAACAATCCTATTTTTAGCTTCATCGATAATATGCATTTCTTCTAAAAACTATTTACATACTGTAAGCGCATTACCCTAATTAATTACTTAATATAACGAATATTCATATCGACTATACGCAATGACCATATATCCATTGTTGCTGCACCTTGAAATTTAAAATCGATAAAATCCTGACATTAACTTCACATTAAACAAAATAGCTGTCATAACACTGAAATAATTTTGCAATGCATAGTGTCATATATATCATTTATACAGAACTCACAAAGGCACTACAATATGTCATTTTTTAAATAAGTGAAAAACATGACGCTAGTCTACTGACTCTAGTTATTTTTTATATCTAATAATTAAGCCGTGTTAATTTGAATATACAAACACACACACACACATGTATATACATGTGTACATATATATATATATATATATACACACATATATAGTGTATATAGTGTAATATTTCGTGATGGTAAGATCAACAGCAGAAGTACTACATTTGGTGAGAGATAAATATTATTCAATAAACACAGTATATATTTTTGTGAGCTCTTATTAGTTTTACCCGATGAAATCGACTCAGACAGCATTTTTGTTACATGTCCACTCTTTCTGTATAAACAGGACGATAGAGCGAGAGAGAAAACCAGAAACGGTGAGAAAGTAGTAGATCTAAACTTTTTCCCGTGGGCATGTGGTGTAGTGGTTAAGAGTGCGGGATACTAACCCCAGTATTCTGGGTTCGATTCTAAGTAGTGACCTGAACAATAATAATAATAGTAATAATAATAATAACAACATCGAAGAATACCTTAGGTATGAGAACCCAGGTTCGAAATTTCCCCAAGACACCTGAAGAAGGCTGGAGGGTATATCAGCCGAAACGTTGTGTTAGCAACAAACAAGATGAGGATAAATATCCGTTGAATGTAAATAATGTACATAATTCCTCATCTCTTAAATATAGAACAGAGATATTACATCTTATATGTATACATCATTCATTGTGATGTATATTTTTTTCTATATTGAGGGAGTGCGTTATCTAAGACGATCCCACCATTTTTAACAGGAATATTAGTTCAGTCTTATAGATGATATAGATGTGTTACTGGATATATAAAGTAATTGTTTGTTTCTTTTACGTAGTTTTCTTATTGATGTCGGGGACCTCCCTCGGAAGACGCCCTTTAGTAATCACATTTGAGGACACTTCATGCCATAACTGAAGATTTGGATTAAGATATTTTGGCTGCAAGCTGACGAAAATGAGATTGATACAAGTTAGGGAATATGGGAGGTGGAATTATCTTTGTAGTACATTATAGAAAATCTTTAACTTATTCTAGGTGAGCTAGATGAGTCACTTATAGGACATTTACTTTCTGGTATAGGAGATTTTGTAGGTGTTGGCAAATAAGTATCTGTTGTGATTTGCGACGAGTATGAAGGAAACAACGCTATATACACTAGGCATAATGATGTGGTTGAACGAACTTCTTCATATCATGATACGGTGATTAGTTTTGAGAATTCAAAAGTAGAATGCAAGTGTAGCGTGAATTTGCATTGATATGTCAATAGTTTTCTGGTAGTACAGTCAGAAATATAAATAACCACTGAAGATCGCGATGAACTGTAATTTGATATAATTTATATGGAAAATATATATATAATTTATATGGAAAAGAATATTATTAAAAGATAGATTAAGCATATTAATTGTAAGTATAGTGATCAAATACCTTTTGGGGATGCAATAATATCTTGTATAATACTTTTCATCTTCAAACGTACGTAACTCTCTAGAGATGGCAAATTTAACTAGCAAAACATGGATGGCTGGAAACTAAGTTATACAGTTAGAGGTTTTAAGTTTAATTTTTGTGAAGATGTGTAGCCATGCTGAGATAATTTTGATGCATTTTAAAACAAATGAAATTAGCTGACTAATCTACATCAGAAAATCTCTAAATACGAATAGTGAATAATTGTGTACCTATTCATTTGAACATCTACAATTTTATCGTATATGAGATAATATGTCATGTTTACAATAGTATTTACATGTATTATTCTACTTTTTGTGTTTTGTGTGTTCCAACTTGAACAGCTAAAAAACCTTATTTTCCCATATGAAAGGAAAATTGTGAAATTAGTTAACAGTAGTGCATTCTTCTGGTGTACTTTATTTACGCACAAGTGGATATGATTTTGAGTATGACTTGATTACTTATTACCTCTGTATTAATTTGGATGCCGTCAGCGACGTGATTGGGAGAATATATGTATTAAAAAACAACACACTGAATTAGTAAAGAAAATCGAATTTGTAAATTACATTGATAGACATACACTCGGAAAAGCAACCAATTATCGGAGTTATAAGAGCCTAGGATTCATTAATTCATGGCGAATATTGCTACCTCACTCTGTTCGGAGTTAAATTCCATCTAATGCAATTTATTGCATTTATACTCCCGCCAGAAATCGACTATGGTCAATCTCATATATTATCATACACATCATTTCTCAAATGCTCATAATAGGATGTATTACAAAATTTATCAACTATAAATAAGATATTGTGGCTTGATATATCATGATGTACACGCTGGTCCAAAGGTGTACTCATACTTTGCAAAGAAGCAATATTGAGCTGTTTTTCAGCCTAAGCATACATGTCTGAATGAATATTCCATTCCAGGTAGATTTCAAGAATAAAATATATCCCTGATTGTCATGAACAACCAGCAAACTGATTATTGTGAATTGTTACCAACGACAAAAGTGGAAGTCGACAATTCTCTATAACATTGCAGCTCAGTATTGCAAAATATTTTGCCGAAATTAGAACAACTAATATATTATGCCATATAGTAAACTGGTCTATACTAAATCGAAGCAGGGTGATGACAAATTCGTTTTCGCTTCGGAAAATTGTCTTGCATTAATTATTCATTCTGGTTCTTTATATTTATATGCTTAGATCAAATCCTACCGAGTTCGATATAATACTTTCGACAGGTAAAATTAAAATATTAGTCAACTACCGAGGTCGTTCGAGGGAATTAAGTAATCCTCTCCGCTTTTTTTTATATATGACCTTTTGCTTAACACAGTAAATCAAACCTGTTACTTTTCCGCAATATTACAGAAATATTTAATGACTTACTCAAGGGTAAACAAATTGAATATTATAACAAAGTTGAAAATAATTCTTCTGCTTAATCCCATTTTCATTAGGTGGATAAGAATTAATTTACAAAAATTTCTTCGGTTGTATTAATTAATATTCCCGTTAACGTTCTTACATCTATTGTTGATTGTTACTTTCTGAATAAAAAAGAAATTAGGAAATTTAAATCCATATTTTTAATTATCTAATTGCAAAGAATATCTCCTGGCATTTTGGAAAGAAAACATTCTCTCAGAATATAATAAGTTAATCAAATAAATATTTTGTCATGGATGTATTAGTTTCTTTTTAATGTTGAGAAGGTTCATTTATGAGAAAAATACAGTTTCAGAAAGTTCAAGAATTTAAATGAAATAGTAAATTGATTTATTAAAGCGTCAGTTTTGGGATTGATGGTTATGAAGTTGCATCATGACGTAGGTGTTATGATATTTTGCTTTAGCAAATGCGCCTTATTATCGTTCTCTTCGTTGAATGCAAATCATAAAATGAAACAAACATGAGATAATCGTCCATCTGCCAAAATTTGAAATTCGCAAATTATACTTTATCAACTGTGTCACGACGACTTGCATTATTTTAAAGTCGAAGTTGTTGTTTACGTTTCCTCTTGCGCACGACATGAAAACTCGTTAGATATTAAATGAATGAATATGTTGGTGAATTTAGAATACGAACAATCTTTATAATATAAGTAGAGTGAAAAGTGAGTGCCATCTAAAGATTATAAGTATCATATATATATCGGCTTTAAACCATATATATCGATTTTTAAAAATCACACGCCATCTAAAACTGTTTGACTTTCTTTGCATACATATTTATCGTCTAACCTAAAGGTTTGGGTTTGTAAGTACAATTTTGTGTTGATATATTGTCATTTCCTGCGCATCGAAATCTTTCAATTAAAATTGCCTCCGTAGTTTATTGAGAAACGCTTTTATATTTACGAGGTAGCACACATCGAAATAATGACCGGGCCAAACAAAGCCCGTTACCGAGGTGCAAAATAACATGCTAAATGTTTCTAAAACATCGACTAGCCTGTAGAAGCAAAGTATATGTTATTGTGATGATGTTTCTGTAAATACTGTCTTCTTGAAACCAAGGTGGTGGAACTAGTGTTCGTTAATCATGTGGAGAAGATCATCTCATCTCGACATTTTGAGCTTGTATTTTATCCAAATCGCTTTCTGTTTCTCGTATTTCTTGACGTAATTCACATGTAATCATTATTGTATAAGACTCAGAAATTCGATTAATGTATATTATACTGTAGATGCAACAGAGTAAAAATCTTTCATTGCAATCATTTAACGTCGCCAATTGTGAGTGTCCGATAATTTACAACTCCTTTTTTATAATGTTTTAATGATGTGGCAGACAACCTACAATGTTAAACCTTTATCAATGGTGTATACCCACTCAGGTGTTTTCATTCACTGGGCGCATTTAGATTTAGAGAAAAAGATTACTACGTTTCGGTGTGAGCCTCATCAAGATAAAATGTATCCATTACAGATACTGACACGTGTAACTATATACCCCTTATAAACATACATACATACATACACACATACATACACACAGACACACACACACACACATACACACACACGCACACACACACACACACACACACACACACACATATATATATATATATATATATATATATATATATATATATATATATATATATATATATATACATACATACATACATACATACCTACATACGTACATATACACGAGGTCTGATCGATAAGTATCCGTACTTTTGCCATAGTAATGACGTTAAAACACGCAGAGAAAATCCGCTTGGCACAGAGTGACTTTGAACATTCTTGTGTATATGCACTAAGTTTTAACGTTCTACCTCACTTCTGTTGTTTACAGCACTGCTTGGAATGAAGGAGCGTGATCGTCGCATTGACCATGACAGAGATAGTTGCCATAGCGATGCCTGCTCAGAATCCTACGTAAAGTTGCACAATGTCTATGGAGCGGGGTGTATGACCTGCACACAAGTGTACACGTGGTTCAAGCATTTCCATGATTGCCGAAAATATGTCCATATTCACGAACGTTCTGGGAGAGCCGCAACCAGAAGAACAAGAACACATCGCAGATGTGCGTGCAGATGTGAGGGAAAATCGTCGAATCACCATCCGTGCGTTATCAGAGTATGTATAGATTAATTACGGTTGAATTCAGTCCATTATCACTGACGATTTGCGTATGAGACGCTTCATATGAGATGTTTCGTCTCTTTCTGTACTGAATTGAAATCCCATATCGGTATACTTAGGTTGCATATTTAATATCTTACTAACACCTCCGCTTGATACATTGTGTACCTTTAGTAAAGATCTCTCTGCTGCAAACATTTGACCCTGTTAACCGACTTTCGGACACCTTCACTTCATTCAAGCAATCATAGAGGCCCCATGCTACCTGGATTTATTCTTCATAAGCCAACTGGTAAAAGAGACCCATCGCTTTTCTTACTGTATGAATCGTACTCTGCTCGGTTGTTATAAGTAAAGTTGATTAAATTGGAAAAGAATCGATGTTGATAGATCACAAAATGCCAAGCAGATATTGAGAGGAGATGGAGTTAATTATTGCAATTGTAAATATATTTGTGTCTTATATAAGACACATAGCTTTGAGAGGAGGAGGTCATCGATAATATCAAACAACAGTGCTTAAGCTTTCGTTTATTTTATTGCTCCTGAAAGAATGGAAAAAAAATATAATAATTCGGGGATTTTAAGCTTTGAATGTAAAAAGTCGCAAGACATAACAGAAGCCACTTTGCTTGTCGTTCTAACGAATCTGTCAGTGTTCTGCACTCAGTCATAAATAATAACAATATAATTGTGCTGTTTGTGAAGACGAATGTGACGGTGATGATGACAACGACGGTGATGACTAAAATACCTACGACGAAAATGATTATGATGAAGATATAATCTAATGAGTTTGCCATATGACTGAGGAAACCCACACTACTGGGTAGTTCGTGAAGACAATGATAACGATAACAAGGAAGCAGAAGGAGGTTGATGATTATTAGATTTAAGAGAATGTGAGTGGTAGTTATGAGGATATGATTAAAAATTACAATGATGATTAACAAGAGGTAATATTACGAAGGATTGTTGGATATTCGTAATCTTTAGTAGTTGATTCTTTAAAGTAATTATTATGGTCATCATATTACTAAAAGTTTATTAATAAGGTGGTGGGCTCGTAGAATCGTTAGCACGCTGGACGAAGTGTTTCGCGGTATTTCGCCCTCCGCTATGTTCTCAGTTTAAATTCCATCGAGGTCGACTTTGCCTTTCATCCTTTTGGTGTCGATAAATTGAGTACCAGTGATTCACTGCAGCTGATATAATAGACTAACTACCTACCCCACCAAATTTCTATGATAGAAATACCTATAATAGAAATGATATTACTAAAGGTTTAGATGAGCAAATAATTGACTTAGCTACAATTGCCATTTCTCGTATTCCTTCATTTATTTAATTATACTGAGGCTGTTTGCAGGGAAATAAACGCAAAACAAATATTAGAAACATAAACATACATTATTGAAGAAACAAAGGAAGGAAATTAATTTTAATTCGATATTGCCAAACAGGTAAAAATTAACCAATTACAGCTTTCTGTTCAGTAAATGAATATTTTCTACTTTTGTTTGATTTAATATGCATTTTTCCATCCTCAAAACCTATATGTAGCTATAGTTAATTTCAATTTAATGCTGCAAAAAAGCAACGGTGCTTAACATAATTAAAAGGAAAATAATTATAATAGTTTGAAGAGGTAAAGGAATACGATTAAGTGGATTTCCTTTAGTTTTTGCACTTGAGGTTATTTGAAGGAACAAGTCGGAATGCTGATATTAATTACTTTCATAAATTTCTGTACATAAATATATTTTCAGATGTTATTTAATGTAAAATGCAAAACCTAAGAAGCTGCAAATGTTACGACTTCTTTCTGATTAGACAGGGGTTACTTCGTATGCTGTTATCCTTAATGAGAGTTTTTTTACATCTTAAATCCACTGTTCTTCGTGCGTCATTATAACACATCTAGGCAGACAATGTAAAAATATATATACTTACGGTTAGTTCGTCTTTATCATATCATTCTTTATTGTGGAGGCGCAATGGCCCAGTGGTTGGGGCAGCGGACTCGCGGTCATAGAATCACGGTTTCGATTCCCAGGCCGGGCGTTGTGAGTGTTGATTGAGCGAAAACACCTAAAGCTCCACGATGCTCCGGCAGGGGATGGTGGCGAACCCTGCTGTACTCTTTCTCTCACTCTCACTTCCTGTTTCTGTTGTGCCTGTAATTCAAAGGGTCAGCCATATCACACTGTGTCACGCTGAGTATCCTTGAGAACTACGTTAAGGGTGCACGTGTCTGTGGAGTGCTCAGCCACTTGCATGTTAATTCCACGAGCAGGCTGTTCCGTTGATCGGATCAACTGGAACCCTTGACGTCGTAAGCGACGGAGTGCCAACAACAACATTCTTAATTAGACATAAAACAGTGTGAGATTTGAAGATTTATACTTTATTTACATGAACAAAAAATAATCTAGCTGAAACTAAGTGCATTTTCATAAATATTTCGGCACAGGTTTTCGATAACTTTATGAAATTATTCTACTTCGGCAATTATAGTTCTTTGACAATGGCTCTCTTGATTTTTTCCGGGACCATAGACGATAAAGTTTCAATATGTTAAATGAATATTTATCTCATTGCCCAAACGTAGTCGAAACATTTATGACAACGGTTCCCTGCCAGAGGTTTCCAGTCCCATCCGAAAATAATACAGAAGTTACTTCAACATTTAGAAATGTGGTATTCTAAATCACTGAATTCCGCTAATATGGTAACTAACTGCGTTAGCAGCTTATCTGCTCAATGGGATCTGGAAGAAATGAATATCTTTTGATTGTTTTGAAGAGCATAGTATACTGATAATTAGGTGTATATATACCGTTCACCGTTTACTAGTCTGAGTTAGGGGCTAGAGCCATGCTGAATGATCACTTTTCAGTGTGTTTGAGTTTCTTTTCTGCATTTTATTTGTGTGTGTATGTGCGCGTGCGTGTATGAAGGCGGGAAGAAATTAAATATATCTTTCGTGTATGGAGATAAATGGAATTCTGATATTTTGAGCTTTACTTCAGCTTAACCTACCAGCAGTCTCTTTTGTCTTACATCAATCGTATTTATTATATATTTTTAATCAATGGACGTTAAATAGATATTTGTTATATAGGTCATCACATCGAAAACTCTGCTTCACTAGTACTTTATTTTGATGATCACGAAATGAGATATTTAGATTTGAGTCCGAAGGGATATAAACGCAGTACGCAAAGAAGAAAAAAAACAGTTTTCCGAACCACGAACGATTACGTCAATTAAATACCATTATAAGAACAAAAATAATGATTTGGTATATTTTGACAATGATTCTATTTAATATAATCATAATTGCTTCAAATAATAAAATTACCGTTTCTGACAAACACTCTTTCATTACCTACTTACAATATAATTATTCAGTTATATCGTACTATTAGCCGTTACGATAATAAAACACCAGTAAGACGATCAATATTGCTGAAACTTTTGTTGTAAACGGAATTCTAACACAATCTTATGTACCAAGTGTAATATTTAAGTTATTACTAATAGGTAGAAACCACGTTTTGGTGGGCAATGTAACCTAGGGGAATAAAACCATGAATCAATCTTAGACACGAGGTGCGGGATACCATTGCAGCAAAGAGACAGATTTATAATGTTGAGTAATAGCAAAAGTTTGAAAAAATTGATGCGGAATGAGCTAATTTCACGTGTACAATTCATATATATACATATATAATATAAAATAGACCTGTGTGTGTTTTTGTGTATTTGCTTTCATACATCGGATGCATGAATAATTTGATCTCGGATACATAATACGGACTTCAGTTCATCTTTTTTTTTTATTAAAAATAGACAACATTGCTTTCAATAGATGATACACTGTTTAAAAAAAAATTTCCATGTCAACTTCCGGTATTGACGTAGCAACGGCGACATTTTTTTTGTTTTCATTTGCAAGACCTCTCACTCTCTATTAGAATGTTTTCATTTCAAGTGTTTATTTGCTATTTGCAAACAACTACGATAAATTACTGAAAGAAATATTTACCAACGTCACAAATTTAAATATTCGGTACAAGAGCTTTTATTTATACGATTTTTTTTTCATTTCATGTTTATTTTGTTCACTGTTTGCAATATTCTGTTTCCCCATCTTTCTTCCTCTCTCTCTCTCTCTCTCTCTCTCTCTCTCTCTCTCTCTCTGTGTCTATCTCTCTCTCTCTCTCGCACACACAAGTCAGTCACACACGTACACTTGTGTTTTTTAGTGTATGTTTGTAAACACAGAGAGTGTCAGTCAAGGGGTGTATTGACATTATCCGTACATACATAGGTACATATGCATACATCTTCTGTTGCATGCATGTGTGCGCGCGTGTGTGTATGAGACAGAGAGAGTGAGAGTGATGTCTAAATGACATTCACTCTCTCTCTCTCTCACACACTCATATATGTAAAAAAAGATGTATGCATATTAATTTATGTATGTGTGTATAAATGAAAACACACTCCTCTCTCTCTCTCTCTCTCCCTCTCTCTCACACACGCACATACGTCCATTTCATCTGATGTTTGATACTCTATGTACATGTGTGTTTGTGTGTGTGTTTGAGCATATGTAGTCGTTCCACGATCGCCATTTATTTCAATCAATCTTGTGAAAATGTTCACGTAACTCATTGTTTCATTTAATCACCATCTTAATTTTCACAAAAGTATCCAACAACAATGTCCTTACTCTCTACAAGCAGAATCGGGGCAGATGTAGATGTTCAATATTCTACAGTGAAGCAAAGGTAACCAGCGTCAATGTTGAATTCTGTATCTTTGTTAACGCTATTTCGTATGTTTGAAAATATATAAACATAGGTTTAGATGCTGCAGCATACTCTCTTATGCAGAATGACAGTCAGCAGGTGAATGAGAAATACAAAGATGCACAGTATGACAGAATAAGATACATCAGTACAAATGTGGCTTCCTAGTACATCTTCAATCGTCCCATTAATGACAGGCACCCAGCCATCACTCATCAAAGTGTCCATCTAGAAAACGGGCACATGGTTATCTTTACAAAACAAATAGCTTTACAACAAGCACTTTCTCTCAAGGAAACTACCCTTACTGCGTTTTTAAAGCTGTGTCAAATAGATGAAGATGCAAGAAAACTCCTTTGCCCATAATTAGCCAAGTATTACACCCGGAGAAATAATAAATGACACAAGTGGAAACGGGCTGACGCTCTTGCAATAGTTTAAATTGTCCCCCTACCAAGCCAAGTAGAATACTACTACTTATGGCTCCTTTTGCATGAAGCACGTGGTCCAAAATCATTCCAAGATCCGAGGAGGGTAAATGGTCATGTGTCTGAAACTTATAGGGAAGCATGTTATCAAGAAGGTTTTTTTTAGAAAATGATGAGCATTGAGACATTGCATTGACTGACGCATCAGTATCAGATTATCCATGGAAACTCCCTAACATTTTGCAATGACACCGAACATGTGTCAACTTGGCAGTCGCCAACCACTTTCGATGAAGCATCATGAGCTCACTGGCGGAGGACTTTAACTATGCAGTTAAACAAGCAAATCCAAATAACTATATTCAGTTCTCTGAAACAATCTTTAACTAAGTACTGATTGAAATTGAGGATCAAGTTTTGGTCATAGGAGGCAAACATTTGCAAGGGTCTGGCGCTCGACTGCCCAAAACAAACCATTAAATTAGTGGTTTAACTTCAAGAGACATAGCAACAATGACAAATTATGACCTCACAAACTTGGCTGAATTTGTGAATGAATATGAACCTAAATTTCTTCCGGAACAACGATGTGCAAATGAACAAATTTTTAGCATTCTATTATTATTATTAAAATTATTGCTGTTGTTGTTGTTGTTGTTGTTGCTGTCGTTGTTTTTGTTGTTGTATTAGGAAATTAAGACTTAATTTCCGAATTGAAGACTAAAATGAATTTAGAATAACAAATTTATCTACAACATATTTTGCATTTTTCTTCCAATTTATAAGGAACAATTTCATTCCTGGTCATGGCTGAGTGCCTCTGGTAG
>NC_068983.1:77184730-77185521 GCF_001194135.2 Octopus bimaculoides
TATATATATATATATATATATATATATATATATATATATATGGAGAGAGAGTGAGATAGAGAGAAAGAGATGAGGAGGAGAGCCCGTCGAATATATGTATGTATGTATGTATGTATGTATGTATGTACATATATGTATATACATATATATACCGGCGTAAAGACATAAATGTGAAACAAGCTGGAAAAAGGAATACTCAAATACCAGAGGCAGAGTAATGTTTTTATGTGGATGTCTCTATTGTAGGCATGCACATGTATTTGTATGTGTGCGTCTGTCTATATGTATAAGTAAGCGTGTATGGTTATATGTGTACACATATGTACAAGGATGTATATGTATGTATGTATGTATGTATACACTTATATTTGTGTGGATACGTATTTACGTGCATATTTCCATATATTTATATACGTGATCTTATATGTGTATTTATATGCTAATATATACTTATTTATATATATATATATATACGTAACTTTATTTTATGCGTACGTCTGTTACACATATTCCGTCGCCTATCTCTCTTCCTTTTTTCCTTACGTAAAGTATCTTTCTCTCCCTATTCGTTACTGTGATAGCGTCCTTAAACAATGCTTTCCTCTTCTCCCTCCACCTTCTCTCTTTCTTTCGGTAGCTGTTACTTCTTTATATTTTCTTTCCCCAAACTAAGTTTAAGATATACTTACTATCTCTCTTGTCTGTTATAACTAACTTGTGTATATATATATAAATACACCATGAGATTTTTGTGCGCGTGTATGATTATGTGCATCTATATATATATATAT
>NC_068983.1:77186483-77188437 GCF_001194135.2 Octopus bimaculoides
ATATATATATATATATATATATACATACATATA
Source organism: Octopus bimaculoides (assembly GCF_001194135.2). Classification (NCBI taxonomy): domain Eukaryota; kingdom Metazoa; phylum Mollusca; class Cephalopoda; order Octopoda; family Octopodidae; genus Octopus; species Octopus bimaculoides. The sequence goes on from NC_068983.1 coordinate 77,186,517, forward strand.
TGTGTACGCATATATATATTTGCGTGTGTCTGTGTTTATCCACCACCATCGCTTGGCACCCACATAATTTGCGATAATGGTGACCAGTAGAATAATTACTAGACTTGAAAAATACGTAATTAGTGGGCTTGTTTCGTTTGACTAAAATTCTTCATGCTTTTGTCTCAGCATGGCCACAGACTTATGACTGAAAGAAGTAGAAGTCCAAAATATGAAAATGAACACTTATTTCGAAAATTCCAATCGCGCAGGATTTGACTAACGGATAGATAAGACGACTAACGGATAAAAAGTTTATACGGCAAATAGGAGAACAAGATTTTCGCTGTAGTTATAGTGAGGACACTAAATTATCATTTAATAAAATAATTAGAATCTTGAATACTTTACTCTGACGTGGCACATTAACAAAATATGAGGAAATATAGCAGAATGATAATACCTAAACAAATATTAATCAAACAGCATGCTGGAAAATTGTTAGAATAATACAGTAGATGATATTGATAGTAACAATAATGATCACGAATAGGAGGACAGCGAGGAAAATGGATTGCCGATTGGGATGCACAAGCTTATGATATCCACGATAATCATAATATTTATTTTGATTCAGTATGGTCGTGATGAATACAGTCATCATCATCATTACTATTATTGTCACTATGTTGAAAATTACCATAATCATGATGCTCATGCTGTTGACTATAACAAACTAGATGATACCATTATAATAATAGAGTTTATTCAAGACCAACATTTGCAAATTGACACTACTGATGCAGTAGTATATTTCTGCCCTTAGCATAGCATATAAATCTGTTTGCATTGTAATATTAGCTAACTAGTAAACAGCTTTCATTTCCTTCTTCATAGCTGATCAGAGAGCACTACTGAGGGTATCCGTCTTTCAAAACAATTTCTAACATAATATTAAAATATTCATATTTGCATAAAAACCACAACAACAATATTTGCGAAGTCAAATATTAACATAATGCAGTTAAAGCGATCCCTATTCTATTACAAGCAAGGGAAAAAATAAGAATAAAATTAATAAAGTTCTTCATTGAGTATTGCTTCTAAAGATCAAATCTTAAACGTGTTACTTTATTTACATTGTGTGTTTATTTTCTAGAAGCCAGTTTTAATATGCTCCTAATTATTCAAATGCAGTTTAACAAGAGTTTTTTCAAAAAAAATTATGGCATAACAGTGTTGAAAAGATAAACGCGAAATGAAATGAATAAAAGAATTTCAAATGTTATAAAGAAAAAATCAAAGAAGCTAAAAATATTTGTAAAACGTACAAAATGTGAACAAATTTAGACCCAAAATTAACTGGATGAATTTAATAGCTCTGGAATTTCACTTAAAATGAATCCGAAGAAAATTCTGAATCCATTTATAATCCTTTCAAGCTTAAAATAATTACTACTTAGGATAAAATCTAAACACAATCAGTGATATTTCATACACTTAAATTGATTATGCACGAAAATTTATTTTTCAACTAATTTTCATAAAGCTGTTCAGTTTCATCTGGACGAGATATACGAGAAAGAAATGAAGGAGTAAACCATATTATTTACAATAAATAAAAGCATAAATCAGTTCATTAATTTTACAAAGATTTACATTTTTCTGCGCAAATAAACGAAATGACAAAATACTTAACATGAAAAATGCATTTATTGATTTAAAGAAAAAATTATTAAAACAATGAAGGTTAAAGATGCACGAATTAATACCGTAGCAGAAAATGCTGCTTTCTAAATTAAATCCTCATTTTTTACATTACGCATAACAAAAACACATTACATCACAATGTTAATATTGACAGAACAGAAAATTCTGAAGTAACTTTCCTTCAGTTTAAACCTCCTCTCTAACACTTTCACTATGTATCTCATATATATAT
>NC_068983.1:77188548-77193960 GCF_001194135.2 Octopus bimaculoides
ACACACACACACACACACACACACACACACACACACACACACACACACACACATATATATATATATATATATGTATGTATGTATGCATGTATGTATGTATGTATATGCGTGTGTGTGTGTAGACAGAGAGATAGATGAAGTTTATGCGATGTTACACCTAATTACATAAAATTTGTGCTCACCTTTACTAATTCTCTAACCTCCGATTTGAAATGCAATTCAAATAGCAAAACGGGTTAGAGCTGCCTAATGAAAATTGGATATATGCAGTGATTCAGTCGAGGAGGTACGTCTATAAAATAATAGAAGTATAAACAGACAATCAACTAGGATCATGTCAGATTATGACATTTTTATATTTAAACATTGCTACAGCATGAGAGGAGAATTTAATGTTCTGTTGGTAAGAGATCGATAGAAGAACGGTTGATGTATGCTTGTAATGATTATTGTATAATTTTGTATTCTCTCAGTACAGTTATATCATAAATTCGAATTATTAGTATTAGGTAAAGTTGGTTAGCGTGGGTAGAATCTAAATATGTATTATAAGAATGGATGAAGAAAGGAAGAATGTGTACAGATAATCTCTTACAGCTGCTTTAAGAATACATGCACTGGTGCTACAATTCCTTGCAAATTATCGGCTGTCAACATTGCAGCTTCGACTAGATGCACAGGTAGTTTATTTCCATGCAAACAATCGACTAATAATAATAATATGAGAAGCTCTGTATGGAAAAGCATGAAGTTCTGGGGAACGGGATTGACACCAGACAATCAAGTATTAGGAGAGATGAAAACCAATAGAAGTATCTTCCAGGGAAAAAGTGTGTCCCCATTTATCTTCGTGCTGCAATTAATCTCCTTGAGTGAAATGTAACAGAAACCAATTTTCGGTTGTGATCTGGGAAGGGATAACGGATAACTGAAACATTTGCTATTCATGGATGACATAAAGCCGTTCACACAACCGGAGGACAGCCTAGTCCGGTCTGTGAGTATTTTCTCCAATGATATTAAGATGGAGTTTGGACTTTAAAATGTGGTATGACAGTGATGAAACGAGGAAAGCTTTTCAGGACAGAAGGTATATTTTGCCAATTGGGGAAGGCGCAATTCAACTTCCGTTGAGCGAGAAATACTTGGGAATACTTCAGGCTGATGGAATCAAACACAGCATGAAGTAAAAGACAAAACGAGAATACCTGCAGCAAAAGAGAAAAATATTGGCTACAAAACTGAATGCTAGAAACATAATTTCGGCAATAAACTCGCGGGTTGTCGGAGTAGTTCTGCATGGCCCCGGAATCGTAAAATGTAAGAGGAGTACCTGAAGGAGATAGACAGTTTATCAAGAAAGCTCCTAACGATTTATCGAACACATCATCCACGTGAAAATACTAATCACTTACACATGAAGATAGCAAGTGGAGGAAGAGGACTGATAAGTGTGGAAGTCTCCGTGCATATCGAACTCGATAGATTAATGAGATTCCTAGCCCCAAATAAGGAAACTTTTCTAGCGTAAGTTAGGAGCGTGTGAGTATTCAAACAGATAAAAAAGATAAAACAAAGGAAGAATACAAAATGAACGTGAAGAATTACACAAGAAGGGACTACACAATATTATTATCCAATTATGTTGTGTGCAATATCAGGGTCTTCTGTTATTTTTAACTGCGCGTTCGGCCGCCTATATGTTTCTTCTGATCTGCATTCGCTTTCAGAGTTTTAAATGGCATTTACTTCTAAAGTTACTCCCACGCTCACTTTTAAAATTATATCACCACCAGATAACGCATTCCAAACAATCGCCTACGTATTTAAACTCCCAGATTTATATAATAGTTTTGTTTCTGACATTGACGGAGCCACAACTCTCTGAATGACTTATATATAACGGATTATTTTAGTGCAATAATAAAATTATATTTTCGAGCAGAGTTAATTAATACGCTCTACGCCGTTTGTGTTTCGTACAGATATTTTTGAAGTTGGAGCAATTGCAGAAGCCTGACAAAACAGGAAAGTCTTCAAAAGCAGATCTAGTTACTTACAAAAAGACGGATAAGTCATGCAGCTTCATGTCATAAGGAAAGCAAAGGCAGGATATTAGTTCAGAAATAGTCATGGAAAAATGAACCATTGGCTCTACATGGATGACCTGAAGCTTTGTAGTAAGAGTGAAAAAGAGATAGATTCCTCAATACAGACTCTAAGACACTTCATCAAAGATATAGGCATAGGATTTGGCACAGAAAAGTGCGCAATATTAGTCGGGAGAAGGGGACAGGGAGTTAACAGCGAAGGAATCCATCCAGTTACCAGATGGCCAGACATTAAGATGACTGAAAGGAGGAGAGGGTTTATAAGTATCTAGGAGTATTATAATCTGACCAGGTACTAACTACAGAAATGAAAACGGAAATTGAGAAAGATTATATCAGAAGGTTGCGGAAGCCAATGACGTCAAAGCTAAGTGGCCCGAATCTAGTGAAAGCTGTATATACTTAGGTAGTATCATTACTTACGTACTGAAAGAGCTTTTGCAGATTAGATAAAAACTGAATTAGCGTAGCGAGGCAGAAGTACAAGGAAGAAATTCAATACGAATGGTGGACTCCACCCAAGGGCAAAAGTAGCAATATTATACCTATCTAGAAAGGAAAGCGGAAGAATGTTAATATCAGTAGAAGACTGCGTGCTGTTAGCTAGAGTAAAGATAGACTCCTAAGTAAGTAATAGGTAAGAAAGTTTATTAAAAGCTGATAGACTCACAGCAAGACATAGGGAAACCAATACACCAAACGAGCTTAAAAACCAATAAAGAGAGCATAAATTATCTGACTTGCAGGAGAAGGCTTTGCATGGCTGACTCCCAAAGACAGTTTCAGTAAATAGTAGTAGTGAGACACAGTGACATCTGCGGAAAGGAAAGCTGAAGAGGGAGACAGGAAGTTTGTTAGTAGCTGAAAAAGATGAAGCATTAAAGACTAAATAGATGAAATCCAATATAGACAATAGCCAAATAGATTCCCAATGTAGATTATGCGAATCAAAAGTGGAAACAGTTACTGACATAGTAAGTGAATATAACATCCACTGGTAGATATGTAGAAAGCTTGGATTTGAACATAGTGATAGACGGTATGGAAATGAACCTAGTAAATTTATAGAAAGTAATAAATACATCTTGTGTGACTTTAACAATGAAACTGATAGAGTAATATAAGCTAGAACGCCTGATTTAGCAGTAGTAGTAGTAGTAGTAGTAGTAGTAGTAGTAGTAGTAGTAGTAGTAGTAGTAGTAGTAGTAGATAAACAGAATAGAAAGTGCTAGGTAATTGACTTTACAGTTCCAAATGATGAAAAAATTAAAGTCAAGTATAGAAAAAATGGCAAAGTATCGGAACCTAGGTTTTGAGTTGGTTCTAGGTACTTCCACTACGGTGAAATTCACTACGCTAAATTCTACTACGGTAAATTCCACTATAGGTAAAATTCACTACGGTAAATTCACCTAAGGTAAATTTCACAACGGTACATTTCATTATAGGTAATACGAATACATTTTAGATCTATTTTATTCACATATTAACAACAAAATGATGACGTGGTCTTAAAAACAAAGTTATGAAAGACTGTGTGGTAAGTAGCTTGCTTACAAACCACATGGGTTCAGTCCCAGTGCGTGGCAGCTTAGGCAAGTGTTTTCTTCTATAGCCTCGGACCGACCAAAGCCTTTCCGGTAGAATTGGTAGACAGATACCGAAAAAAATCCCATCGTATATATATGTGTGTATGTGTGTGTGTGGGGGGGGGGTGAGCTTTGATGTTTTTACGTCCCCGTAACTTAGCGGTTCGGTAAAAAATAGCGATTGATTAAGTAATAGGCTTACAAAGAATAATTTAGTTCTATATTTAAGAGATGAGGAACTATGCATATTATTTACATTATTTACATTTAACGTTTCGGCTGATTTACCATCCAGCCTTCATCAGGTGTCTGGGGGATTTTCGAACCTAGGTTCGCCTTCCTAAGGTTTTTTCCGATGTTGTTGTTGCTGTTGTTGTTGTTGTTGTTGTTGTTGTTGTTGTTATTATTATTTTAATTATTATTATTATTATTATTATTATTATTAGTATTATTATTATTATTATTATTATTATTGTTATTATTATTATTATTGCACTAAAAAGCAGATTTAGTTAGTTACAAAAAGATGGATAAAGCCATATAGGTAGCTAAGGATGAAAAAAAACTATAGTTTAACAGATAACCGATTGAAGAACACAAGCAGCTTAAGTACTTCTTGTTATCAATAGCAGTTGATTAGTCTTCATCGAGCACTGATATAATCAAATTGGTTCCAGTCGTAACCGTCCCGTGTTTCTGTATAGCAGAAACGATGTAACCGTATGTGTATTTCATTATTTAATACAGTTGATAGATTCAGTTGCAATACCTCATACAAAACACACACACACACACACACACACACACACACACACACACACACACACACACACACACACACACACACACAAACAAACATGTAGAAACATGTTTTTCGATTCGATTGCAACTTGAATACGTCTCAAACAGAATAAAACTGCAATCTTGCGTTATTTTCGGTGTATATGTACCTTGATGAGAATATTGAGCATATACTTTCATTGAAAATTACATCAAATTATTTTCATGGAAGACTAAAATGTAGCTTTAGTTCAAATTATTTTCGGACAGTATAGTAAATGACAAATTTGAAATACACGACTGGAGACATTTCGGAGCCGAGTGTGAATGTGATTTTACCGCTCGATACAAGCAGGTGTTTTATGTAGGAATATAAACAGGTTCTAAAACTCTAAGTACACTGTTCAAATGATATAAAACTATCATTGCTCTTGCGTTGACATACTCTTCATAAAAATCCTGCAGCTTCATGTATTTTATATTAGTTTGTTTATTCTTTCCCCAATGTATTTCCTGCATTACAAGAGTTAGCAACATATGTGTGAAATGGATGAATTAATAAAAAGCGGATTGAATGTAAACTGTTGAAACAGTGATGTAATCTATATTTCAAAAGCTCGTTGCTCATACATCATATAATTACATTAAAAGCAAGTACACATACGCGCGAATGCGAAGATCGCATACGCACAGTCGCACACTCACACGAAAAATAGGGCTTACGAAAATCATTTTTACTAATGTAATTCCCGCAAAATCATTATAGGCTCTGGTACTAAGATGTTTTTATGCATGCGTGCAGTCAAACGCAAACATTCACATATTTATGTATGAATAAGGATATGTATATATATATATATATACAACGCATATATGTACACACACAAACATATATATATATATATATATATATATATATATATATATATATA
>NC_068983.1:77194180-77197914 GCF_001194135.2 Octopus bimaculoides
TATATATATATATATATATATATATTATTTATATATGTGTGTTCACATACCTTACATTTATCATCGTCACCATCATCAGCGTCATCTTAATACCATCAATACCATTAAACAGTTTCACGCTTATTTTCCACGTTTCATTTCTGGCGATTTTTACCTGCTTGGCATCAAGTTTCACCTTTTAATGGAATTTCATCAAAGTACGTCAACGAGCATGAATATAATGGTGTGAGACATTTAAAAAGATTCTGTGACCAAAAGTCAGAATAGAATCATAAAATATGTATAGAATTAAATACCACGTTAAAAAAATAGTATCAAGGAAATAATCATAAAATTTTATAGACGAATGAGTCTCTTCTCTTTTATTTTCTGTATTTGGAAATTCTATTTCCTTCCAAAGATAGGTTATGATGTAATAAAATATTTCTAAAAACAACTATTGCTAAAAGCTTCCTTTGACTATTCAGACTGAAGCTTTAACACACACACTCACACGCACACACGTACGCAGGCACACACACAAATACACACGTACAGACAAACATATATATGCATATATATATATATGTATATATATATATATATATATATATATATATATATATATATATATATATATATATATATATATATGCCTATAGATGTGTGTATGAATGCATACATGTGAATATACATTTAAATGTTTATATGTATATATGTATATATGTGTGCGTATATACATATACATATGCGTGTCTTTAGTGATAATGCACATGCATCGATTTAAACTTATATATGTATTCATACATGTACGTGTGCATGTATAGATGGATGGATAATAACAAATTAATTTCTTGAAACACTTTTACAAATAACTTCTGGCATGTTGAAGCCTTGTCATGTACCAATGTGTTCAGCTGTAGGATGAATAATTATGACAGTGATGATAACGACAAATGAACGTCTGTTGATATTGGAATTCTTAACAAAAATATCTAAATATACGCATGAGAACAAATTTTCAACTACATTAATTTCATTTGATGCATAAACTCAAATAACTGCAATGCGTTGTGTAGAGGAGAAATATGAAGTAATTATTGTAACTGCTTTCATCTAAGTTTCAGATATATAATGAAAGAGGATAATACTATAGTTAAGCAAATGATAACTTCACTCTAATATAAAGCTTGAGGGTGACGGTTAAATCCTAGCATATTTCCAGACAGTCTGAAATATAAATGAAAACGATTTTCTTTCTCCGGAATGTGGGCATACCACTATTCTGTGGAGGGAAGATCGTATTTCTAGCAAATTACCCTCTACACTCTAAGAGCGAACATACTATACGAAACGTCTGTAACATTTTTCTGGCCAGTAAACGATAAAGTGGTGCACACTCTCACTATCCTATCCGCGTATTCTGCACAATGGTAACAGACGGCTGGTTGATATGGTACTTGACAGAATGTGTTGTCAAATCCTACTCTTAGGCACAAAGATCATCCCTTCGCTATCTTTCTTCAGCTACCCATTCCACTATCTTCCTTCAACAACACATTCCGCTATCTTTCTTCAATTACCCGCGCTGCAACCAGCTCCATGACATGTGTCGCGCCAGCTTCTGTGCTTCGTGCGAAAACCCTGCGTGTAAGTATTATTATTACTGAGTGAGAGAGCAATGTATGCATGAACGTAACACTGGGGTAAAATATACGACGACCAGTATACACATCATGACTACCCGTATGATGAAGGTACACCAGGCACGACATGGTGATCTCATATCAAGATACACAGCTCATTACCTTGTAGGTGGGGCCCAGTTAGAAATTTCTTTCAGGTCAAGTAGCCCATCCGGCTTAAAAGGTCCATAGAGAAAGGCTGTTTAAATACGTTGAACGAAACACCCATGTTTCCAGAGGTGAATTAACCACACCCCGAAGAATTCCTCTCAAAGCAAGGCTATTCTGATCCCCAACTACTTCTGCTCGTGATAAGAGATGCATATATCGTCAGCCACTAAACCGTATCGTCAACTGGTTAAAAATCAAACAAGTGACAAGTAACTCTGTGATATTGAGCAGAATATTTGCTGTAGCCCATCTTTTATACCAATACATCATCATCATCATCATTGTCATCATCATCATTGTCATCATCATCATCAACATCATCATCGTCGACATCATCATCATCCTCATCATCATCATCATCATCATCATCCTCATCATCATCATCATCATCATCATCATCATCATCATCATCATCATCATCATCATCATCATTATTATTATTATTATTATTTTACTGTTTACAGCCAGCAGACTAATATGATACTTGTTTATGGGTCCTACTGCAAGAACCCTGCGAAGAATTCTGTTTGTGGTTCAGTGATGATACTTCTAAATGCATGAATTACTATTGGATTCACGTCTGTTCTCTTCATTGACCACAACCACCGTATTTTCCACTTGAAATTATCCTCTGTAATACGGACCATCATATGATCGGTTTAGGAATGACATTATCCAACTGATGACAAGTTTCAGTCTTAGCATAACTACAGATACCAACCTGACGGTTGTCAATTGCCTGGATGTATCCTTAGATCTAAATAAGAATATTTATATAACTTATAGGAAGCCCAACGGTAGACGTAGTTATATTAACGTGGGTTCCTGCCACCCCCCCCCATAATGTTTAAAACTTCAGTTAAAAACTTTAGCAAGAGAATTTCTACACTCTCCTCCAATAGGGACATTTTTGATAGCGTTGCCCTAGTATATAATAAGGCTCTAAAAGATAGTGGATTTAGCGAGGAAATAACCTTTACACCTGCCACCAGTCCAATAATAAAGAAAAGAAAACATAGGACTATGAAGTCTATCTGGTTCACACACCCCTACTCACTCAAAGTGACTTCTAATAGAGGCAAGTATTTCTTAGCACTGATAGATAGACATTTCCAGTCAACCATAGTTACAGAAAGCTCTTCAATAGCCATAACTTAAAAATCAGTTTCATCTCAACTACTAATTTAAAAAATATAATCGCACACAACACACAAATACCACAAAATTAAACCAGCTGTTCATGCAGGGATAACACTTTCTGCTCGCTAAATGGAGCCTCCATGTCGGAGACCATCATTTATGAAGCGAGTGTGGACTATATATCCACTAAGGACACGGTTTCGACGAAGAAATACGGGGGCTTTACAGAGGGTAATTTCAAGGGCAGTTTCAATAATTACACCTTGAGCTTCAGGAACTGGGATAAAAGGAAAACGACCAAATTATCCAGTCATATATTGTCCTTAAAAGATAGAGGTGTCAGTTACAACATCCATTGGACGATCTTAGCCAAGTGTAAGCCCTACACCAACGGCAGTGGAAAGTGCGGTGTTTGCGATTTGGAAAGATGGCTCATCTGGAAAAGCAGCTAAGACCTTGCCACATGTCTAAATTCAAGAACTGAACTTTTCAGATTATGTCCACAAGTGGCTAAATATTTGTTACGTTTTTGATCCCGGCGAGATCACAGATAGGACTTGCTTTTTTATATTGTGTCCACGTACAAGCTTTCTATCTCTCTATACTTTTTATTTATATTTCTTATATATTTTTATGTATATTTTTACATATTTATAGAGATATTGTTCTTTAGTTTTATTGCTCATATATTGTCTACTCATTTTTCTGTATTTTACCTTCCACCCTGCATTTTTCATGTGCGTATATAGACGCGTATTT
>NC_068983.1:77198037-77199387 GCF_001194135.2 Octopus bimaculoides
TATATATATATATATATATATATATATAGAGAGAGAGAGAGAGAGAGAGAGAGAGAGAGAGAGAGATTTGTGTGCGTGCGTGTGTGTGTGTATTTACCAATTGAATATATATATATATTATTTCGTTTCTTGGTTATATAAATAATGTTCTCTTCACTGCGAAATGCCCTATTGCATTTGAACAATTCATCTTTACTCGAAATAATAATTTGTTTATTTTCAATTCAAAGCATCTATCTATATACGTACCTGCTGGATTTGTCGTGCATGGCACTATCCTATATTAACGGCTCTACTGAAAACTGTACAACTTGCAGGTTTCGTTTCGTTTGTATATACATAACAAATTTTAAACTATTCGCTGTTCAAGTAAATATTTTGCCCTAAGTCATTTACATGAAACTTGTAGATCGCGACTCACGTGTATAGTTAATTACTTCGAGAAGCTATAAGATGTGCCTGTAACATAATTTATGGTGCTAGATAACGTGATGTGTTTATACAGGAAGCGTATTCGCAGGCTACATTAAGAATTATAGATTATATTGATGTGAGGCAGAGGACAAATCATTGATTAAATTTGGAAACAGCTTTCACTATTTGAAGTATATAGGAAATGCTTGCATTTTCACCACCTTGTCATGTGATTTGAATAATGATCCAGTATTGATTATAAAATGTTGTTTGTGAAGTATCACGATTAGATGTAGAAATTGAATAAAATGACACACTGTTTTGAAATTATGTCATCTGAAGTAGGAAATGAATTTTAATGAGGATATAGTAACAGTTATCATTTACTAAGTATTCGGTCGAATTTTATTCTGCTGAAGAACAACAGAATTGCATGAATGTATTGTCAAGTCTTTATATGATTAAGAGATAAATAAAAAGTTAAATAGACATAATTTCAAGCTTAGCTTATCATGTGCTGACATTTATGTTGTGCATAACTGTCTGACACTGATATATATATATATGCACTGTATAGAATAAGAAACTTGCTTTTCGTTCAATTAAAATATACGGGTTAAGTATATTGCTATGTGTTAAATAAATAAAATTCCCAATATACTTTGTGAATTGCTGAAGCGTTTTTGCAACTGCTTCTAAGAAATTCGGAATTGGTGAACTTACTGAGGTCTTCAACGGATGATTAGCAGATGAGGAAGGTTGTATACAGTCTGCCAGATACAAAGAACAGCCAGATTGTGTTAAATTCCCAATACATATCTTCTAATAGGAAACTATATACTGGATAAAGGGGTTCATGATGACGTGTATAGGTGCGTGCGTGTGTGTATATGTGTGTTTGTATATATATATATATATATATATATATATATATAT
>NC_068983.1:77199735-77200732 GCF_001194135.2 Octopus bimaculoides
TATATATATATATATATATATATATATATATATATATATCATACATACACGCACGCATACATGCACACCGCTCCAACAAACGGAACACATATATGCACATGTACACACAGCAACCTGACAAAAATACCATACACATACACATGCATACACACATATAGGCATGTACACACTCACTACCCTGACATACTCTGGCACACACATGCTCACATACACTTAAACGCAAATACACACCATTCTTTATTTATGTCATACGTATAAACGAACTCGGAACCTTTTTATCACTCGTCAACTACATCGTCACCTGTGTCGATCAGCCACCCACACTGTTTTTACATCTGAAAAAGAATACTGGAGGACAATGGCATTTAAGGGATATATCCTTAACATTTATCATTTCTGGATAAAAGGAAGATTTTTATATAGAAGAATTGGAATTTTATTTATAACTGCCACACTCTAGCCAGATGCAAAACCTTTAAATGTGAGATTCGAAAACTCTAAATGGTCTGTTACACACTGTATCTTCTTGTCAAAGACGCTATTACTTCATCGAGATATATTCATGTAAACTAATTTTCATTTTATTATTATAAGACAAACATTACCTGGTCTGAATGTTTTATTATAAACTAATTCTTGACTGATCACACAGGATACACATAATTTATCCTCTTGTCAAAAGGTCTATTTACTTAATGGGGGTATATCCATGTAACCTATTTTTTTCTTCTTATCATTATAAAAAAATATAACTTGATCTATTTTTTTTTATGTAAACTATTTTTTGCTCATCACACATGATACACGAAGCATCAAGCCTTTTCCTATAATAGTCAAAGTTTCTATCAATTAATTTGAATACAGTTTAGTAAATTAATTTTTGACTTCACACTTTACTTTTGAAAATCTTTTTAAATAAGTGAAACCGTTTAAGTCAATAATTGCTCTTAAGTGAGTCCTGCATTGTCCGATATTTCTCCGTGTATATATATATATA
>NC_068983.1:77201252-77206448 GCF_001194135.2 Octopus bimaculoides
TGTGTGTGTGTGTGTGTGTGTGTGTGTGTGTGTGTATGTGTGTGTGTGTGTGTGTGTGTATACCTGTGCATGCATGTAGGCATGTATCAACATAAACTTGTCAGAATGTGAGTCTCTTCGATCGGGGCAGAAAGAAAGACGAGAATAGCAACCTGGGAATTTTGTAACTGAACAAAAATATTTGCCATTCCACCTATTCATAATCAATTTATGGCAATGGATATAGTATAATTCTCAGGAAAAATAAGTGGGTTTAAGAGGAAAATGTGATAAATTAGTAATTTATCACTAACCAAACAACATGTATTAAATTTATTTGGAACTTGTTTTTTAAAGCTACCCAGTCGTTCGAAGCGATTACATTATTTTCTGAATATATAATAGTAGCTCATTTGATGCAGTTAATGCCAATATATAAAACGTCCACATTTTATACGATATAGTATCAAAACTTTCTTTGACTAGTTATGTTTAATGAAAAATAAAATTATTTACCTAAGTTTTAAAATCATCTCCGAAATAGTCATCTTGTGCAATTATGCACCCGTCCCAGCGTTCTTGCCACTTTTGGAGTCCTCGTTTTCTTAAGCGTGTCGAGTATCTTCGGCTGTTCGATCTTGATCTCCACAATAGTGTTAAAACGGTGACCTTTGAGCTGCTGTTTCATCTAGGGGGAAGAGAGGGAAGTCTGCAGGTAATACAACTGGCGAATCAACGGGTACGAGAGTGATGCCATGTTGATTTTAGCGATAAACTCATGAGTGAGGAGAGCTCGGTGTTAGAGTGCATGGTCATCGTCAACAATCCAATCCTTCGCATTCCACAGATCCGTTTGCACCGAATATCCTTCCTCAAGCGTTTCAAAACGTCACAGTAAAATTCTCGATTGATTTTCTGGCATGGGCGACATATTCTCGATGTATAATACCGCGGCTGTCGAAGAAAACGATGAGTAGGTACTTCATTCAGCTGAAGCTCTAGCATGGAGATCAAGGGCTCCTCGATAATGACGACTGCTGTTTTACCCGTAGCAGTATTCCCAAGTTTAACGCAAAGTTTCACGTTGGCTCTTTGTTCCAACTTGCAGTCCATGAAAATGTCGAAGGCTACAGCATACAAGTGATCACAAAAACACAAATTTCACAACTTGCGAAGTAAACACAATGCTGTCGCTTGTTACACTGCCGCATGAGGGATTTTGCTAGCTCTTATCCCACATACACTGTTTGCTGCTATATGTTGTCGAGCTACAGAACTAGTCCGAGGACGTTTTGATAACACTTTGTACAGTACAGTAAAATGAAATGTCTAGATTGAATTGCAGTCTAATCAAGATCAGTGTATGTATAAATACAATAGATGTGAATCATGGAGATTTCTAGATTTTCTGCTCTTAAATTTTCTTGAGAATGTATGTCATCTGATAATACAGAACATATCGCTTACTTTTCCGTTTATGTGTTCTTAACATATTATATTCAACAAATCCTGGATAATTAGATCCAATTTGCCCTCTGCTCTCAGATAACTAACGGGTCTAATATTTATTCAATCAAATCATAATTTTTTTAACCAAATATATGAACAGCTCGTTAATACATACGTGGAAGAAATCATGATTTAGAAGGAAAAATTATTTTAACTAATATTTTTTGTATACAAACATATATAGACACTTTATGGGGAATATTGGTTTCAAATTTTAGCACAAAGCCAGCAATTTCAGGGTTAGGGATAAATCGATTATATCGGTCTCAGTATTCAACTGCTACTTATTTTCTCGATCCGGAAAGAATGAAAGGAAAACTCAACCTCGGCAGAATTTCAACGCAGAACGTAAAGACGGACGACATGCCGCTAAGCATATTGCCTGGTGTGTTAACGATTCTGCCAGTTCACCGCCTTAAATAATAAGAAATATTCTAAAGAAGTTTGATTATAAGTGATGAAAAATTGTCTTGTAAACAAAAAATTAGAGAAGACTAATTTGAAGGGAAAGAATAACAGTCACTGAAATAGATATGAATTAGGGAAAATATCCGGCATCGTCGCAGTTTATATTTCAACTGATATCTTAAAAGTATACGCCATGAATTAAGCATCTGCAAATATTTTATCTAGCAATTATTCTGTTGATGACTGTTGATGACTGTTGATGTAGTTGCGCATGTTTCTTCTTAAATTATGATTCGATATATATATTGTGATCATTTTTCCTATTCCCATCTTTTCTACCATCGGCTCGTTCATTCTTTTAAAATCACCACCATTGATGCTATATTTTACATTTCTAATTTTATTTTTATTGAATCACATAATGTCTTGCACAAGAACAATATATTCGGAGAATGCGATGTTTTTGCCTCATAATAATGTCCAATAAATGACATTTATATATTCACAAAATCAGATAACAAACACAGAGTAGGGTTAAGTGGAGATTTATTTAAGAATGAACTATAAAATAGCACTCATCATTTCAGTATTGAGTACTCATTTTGTCCTTTTCATTCTCAAATGTTCAATTCACACACACACACACACACACACACACACACACACATACCCACTTACACACGCGCACACACATACGCGCACACATAGCACACGCACTTTGGTAGAACTACACACAAACGTATCCATATACACATAAACACACAAATGAAACCGCACACTTTCACTCACAAACACCCAAACACAGAGACGTACATGCGTATATATATACATACATACACACACACACACACACACATACATATATATATATACATACACACACGCATATATATATATACATATATATATATATATATATATATATATATATATATATATATATATATATATATATATTGTTTGCTTCATGTAAATATACTTGAAATAGATCCTCAAAGATACTACCATGAATGATGAAAACGTTTTCTAGTGAAACATACACAAATTGAAATATAGTGAACCGTTGCCCTTAGATAAATGTGTCAAAAACGTTTGAAACATATCTCCATGCAAGCAATAATTATTTACTTTGAAGAATATTATTAAATTACATCTAAAGAGTTCAAACGATTCCAATTGAATACTTGCATTTTTGTTTGTACATAACACTTACATTCTAGCTAATGTGAACTGAAGTAGGAAGATATAATAAGGATGGAGCTCACAATGGAGCTGACAGTCATTGATGTGGTGCAGTTGGACGTGATCTTGCAGATGTTTGAATTGATGGTGCTGTTGTAGTTGCTTGTGATATTTGTACGGGAAGAAAGGGAAACGCATTAAATATCAATTAAGTACTAATGTATGTTACTCTCATATATTGTACTAGATAAATCCAATATGCATTTTAACTAATGTTTCCAACACATCTACAACTATCCTCAACACCGATAGCAACAACAAAAATTATAACTTGCATAGTCATTCTCATATTCTCGAGAAATATGAATATCAGCCAATTGCATTTCTATCATATACAAAAGAAAAACACAACAAACTACAAAATAAATTATAAATGCAGCAGAATCTATACTGCTCACTCTATCGATCAGTATCAAATGCTAATCACTATCGCTACTGTCAATATCACCATCACGTCACCAAGGTCGGCATCGACAATCGAAGGAAAACATTATCATCAACTTCGTCATGATCAACAGCGAAAATCTTTCTGCTATTCGTTCAACGAATTCTAGTCACATGTTTATTTGGATGATTATGGGTCCAGAACAAGAAATGTTTTCCATCCGATCGCAGGAAGATCAATGCAATCTCGATGACCAAGGTTTTACGAATCTATATCCCCATTTTACTATTAAGTTCGAACAGAGTAAGTGATACACAGACTTCAACGTCACCAAAAATGGGGCGCGTACTAACGTGCATGTACCGGAATTCACAGTCTACCTATCATATCCAAATCTACTTACGCATGTTCATTGAGAAATCGACAGACACTGCAGATTGTATATACGCAAAACTGATTTATACTCTCCATTCTCATAGCTGCCATTTTAGAAAAATAATGCAGAGAAAAATAATGGTTACTTACATAACTGGTGGTCTAGGACACCAAGTGACTCCGTCTCTCAAAAATCTAGGCAGTCTGGGAAATTCCATAAGAAACTACTGCTGGTTCTTGAACTAGGCCTTCCCATCAGTCGCATCTTGACATTCTGTCCTCAGCTTCCACATGCAATTCCACTTGTGGACGTGGATAATTTTCAGCATATATTCCACATTTTCTGTATTGATGTAAGACCCCAAAATGAAGTTCTATTCAGATAGTTTTACGACGAGGATAGACTTACTGCTCTCGAAGGAAGCAGAGGCCAATAGCCACTATTTATCCAAACCTCGAGGAAGACCCTCTTTCGTAAAACAACATGGGTCGTGGATGATTTTCGCGATTCTGAAGAGGGGTCCATAATCCCATAATACTCAATATCAACTCATATTAACTCATAATCCCCGCGCTCTATATTAGCTCATAATTTATGTATATGTTACTGGTACTGGATGTCGTGCTTTTCCCAACATACGGTGATACAGCACCGTTGTCTTCGATATTTCCACGAAAACATTCGATGGTGTCGTAAATTAGGATGTCAATCCATTAACATTTACACGTTATTCTGCCTGCGTCATGTGTGACTCCTTATTTAGCGAGAACAAATATATTTGTTGATTCATGATGTAATTCCAACAAAAGATTATTTGCTGTAGAGTTGAACCCAACATTTACATGCTGTTTCTTTGTGGCCACTGTTCTTGTTTCTGCTTCCAATATTGTTATTGATACTGTTGCTTCGCAGGTATTGTGTCGTTTCTACTGTGGTCTTTTTAGTGATTTTGTTATTGTTGCTTTCACACTTCCTGTGGTTGATCCTTGTGTCGATTTGTTATTTGTGCTTTCATTGTTAGCTATTGGTGCTACTGTCGAAACTATTGCCCATATTCTTGTTGTTGCTCTTTTTGTTATTTTTGTTCTCAATGCATCCTCTGTTTCTTGCAGCATTCCTTAGCTGTTGCAGTAGTTATACATGAGAGAGGAAAAGTGTTCTCTATTATACACTATCCTTCCCGAAAATTCGTTGATGAAACCTCATAGTCTTGCATAGCAATACCTCAGAAAACCAGAAAATATATACATGTATATACACAATGTATATATATGTATATATATATATATATATATAT
>NC_068983.1:77207358-77210496 GCF_001194135.2 Octopus bimaculoides
TTAATCTTCTCTCTTCCCTCCTTTGCGCCACATGGGCTCAACTCCCCCCTCTTCATCTACCCCCCTGTCTCTCTTCACCACCCTCCATCCTACCACCCATCTCTCCCCTCTCCTCCCACCCACCTCTCCCCTCCTGCTCCGACACCTACTTCTCTATACGTCTATTCTCCTTTCTTCACTCCTACCTCTCTTCACTCCTACTTCTCTTCACCCCTACTCTTTCTCTCCTCTCTCTTACTCTCCTACTCTCTTACTCTCTCTCACTCTCTTCTCTCTTACTCTCTCGTCTCTCTTACTCTCTCTTCTCTCACTCTCTTCTCTCTCTCTCACTCTATTTTCCCTTACTCTCCCTGTTACTCTCTTACTCTCTTCCTCTCTTTCTCCCTCTCGTTCTCCGTCCTCCCATACCCACCTTCCCCCTCTCTTTTATCCACCTTCCCCTTCCCTCTTCATCGCCACGCCCCTTCATCGTCAACCCTCCCTCATAAGCTCATCCCACCCCACCTCACCCCACTCCTACTCTACCTTCCCACTCCACTCCACCCCATCCAATTCCTTACACCCACCCTACCCACATACCGCTACCTCAACCCCAACCCTCAGCCTAACCCACACTCCACCCATGCCTTCCCCACCTTCCAACACCCTCACATCACACCACGCACACACTACAACTGACCAACTCCTTTCTCCCCACCCCATTTTTTCACACATGCATACGTCAAGATCACCAACATTCTCTCTCTCACACACACACACACACACACAAACAGCTCCTCGTTCTTCGGTCACCGTTCTTTCTCCCCCCTTTTATTATCTCCCCTTTTTCTTAGCACTCCTGCGTGAACTTTCTAAACTTCCTGTCCGCAGAAGCCATGACAGAAGCCATCATAGAT
Source organism: Octopus bimaculoides (assembly GCF_001194135.2). Lineage (NCBI taxonomy): Eukaryota > Metazoa > Mollusca > Cephalopoda > Octopoda > Octopodidae > Octopus > Octopus bimaculoides. Next base: position 77,208,255 of record NC_068983.1, read on the forward strand.
CGTTGACCAGACCATTCAATTTTTTCTCCGTGTTTTTCTTGTTTTCTCCGTATTCTTTCTGTTGAAGAGAGTAGCTCGAATCGTTAAAGACTTTCTGTATTCCCGAGCGTCAAACTAATACATCCCTTTGTTGTTTGCACCACCTGTCCTCGTCTGTTGTTTTTTTTTCGTACATTCTCCCATATATATAGTGTGTATATGTATATGTTTAATATATTCTCAATAAAGATTAATAATATACCAGGAAGAATCAGTAGCAAGACTCAGATCAATTTATATATTACCCGCTATACAGATGATTCAACGCAGCTTTGAGAAGATGAAAATTAATTAAAAACATTAATACTATGCCAGATAAGAAAAACTGAATTAGATTTTTACACCAAATCACTCTTTAAAATGAAATGAATCATTGATCGAGAAACAATGCAAGACTTACACATGGGACGAAAGCGTCGCTATGTAGATATTAGATTAAAGCTGTATGTCACAAAAATAAATAGCATTTAAAGCAAACGCTTTTGTGTGCAACGAACAGTAATTTAATTGTCAAGTAGATTCTGAATAAAACGAAATGGACGATGCGGAAAATCAGGTATGTATGAACTACACTTAAAAAGTGTTGCCTAAAACCTACAAACGTTTTTAATAGTATTCGCTAGAATGCTTTAAGTAAAAGTCATTTAGAAGTAACTGCAAAAGAGGAACACCAAAAATTGAGTATAATGAGAGAAACAGAAAGAATGGGCAGCTGGGATGAGTAAAAGGCTTATTTTCGTTTTCCAAACCAGAAAATTGATGTCAAAGAGGAAAAGGAAACATACGTATTTGTCGTGATAAGTCTGAGTGAAAAATGTTACTTTAAGAAGAGAAGGCAGAACCCCCCCACTCACCACACTGAATGGAATAGAAAATCATAACAACTTGCAGCCAAGATAAGATAAAATTAGCGGCCCCCGAATATTAGCCAAAAAAGAATAAATTAACTAGTATAAGACTCGTGTAGTTTTCATAGTCTTTGTGATAAATCAACGTTATGGCAAAATTTAAGAGATATAGTAGCGTACATAGACAGAACCATTAAGATCAGGAATATGCCAATACATGCAGATAGATATCAGGAAAAATGGGCATGATTTGTGTAGATCAATCAGGACAGTCAGTTTCCCTTAACCATCATATGAAGGAAACAAATGATAATTTATCCCTAAAACAATTTATCAATATAATCAGCATATCAAGTGGACATAGGTTATAAATTTTTGCGAGTTGATGATAATATTTCACACTTAGGAGCTTCATAGCTGTAAAGTAGGTAAATACGAAATACTTTTTACATCCATATGTAGAAGTAAAATGTACAACACCAAGCAGGCACAACGAACCTGACAAAATGAAGAGCTAAAATTTTGTTTCACGGCATAGCAGCAAAACTCGACGAAAATGGCGTATATTTCACTCACATATTTACACGCACTAAATATGGTTTAAATCTTGAACCAGGAGTAAAATCCTTCAATAGAGAAAATCAAAATCCATAAACATTTAGATATGGAAATGCACACATCTGAAAATAGAGATAAACAGAACGTGATTGAAAAAGAAAAAAATTCTGTAATATAAATAATGAAAAATACTGAAAATATGGAAATAATGAAACATTGAAAGCGAACCCATTGCAAAATCAAAGTGTTCTTCCCCACAAAATACAAATATATCTCTTTTAAATAAAAGTATGATTATATAAGGAATTCAATTCAAACGGTACTCCCAAAGCTATAAAGAAAAGAAATACGTAAATATTCTATAGCATAATACATATAAGAACTTACATATTTGTTAGATATCTGCAAATGAAAGAATAGAAAAAGCTTAGAAAAGCACTATTAAGAAGAATGCAAAGTAGAAAATGAGCAATAGACATTGAAAAACAAGAATAAAAATATTTTTAAAATTCTCTACTATGTTACACTATCTGATCAAAACACGCTTTAAACAAATTCTGGGACTGGAAAGGTTCATGTGTCGACGAACTCCAAATATGTTGGTCGCCGTCTTCTGTGTCGTTGCATTTCACTGCAACAAAGTTCATTTTACATGATATTTGAAAAACACAAAAAGCAAAATAAACTTTCATCGGTTTCGATTGACTGTAGGAGGTTTTTCAATGCGGGTATAAAAGAGATTACTAAAAGAATACTGGATAGAACAAGTTTGACGACAGAATATGTAATTCATATGA
>NC_068983.1:77211062-77219674 GCF_001194135.2 Octopus bimaculoides
ATATATATACTCTACCTCTGGTATTTGAATACTCATTTTCCCACCTTGTTTCACATTTATGTGCTTACTCCGATATATATACACACACACACGCACACACACACACACACACACACACACACACACAAAAGACGAAGACAAATGGTGTCACCAAGAAATACATGTATTAGTTTAACGCTGAGGAAGTGAAAAAGTCTTTCGCGCTTCCAGCTTATGCTCTTCCACAGAAAGGAACACAGAAAGAAACAAGGGGATAAAATAAAGATTGTGTAGTGGCCATCGATCTATCATGACGAATACACATACATACATGCACATACATATACATTTATACTTCATGCACCCGTATATTCACAATAAACATGGTGCGGTGAATAAATTGTCGTCTAAATACGGCATCCATTTTAACAGATATATTTATCAAAATTACATAAATATCTTGAAATACTAAAGAGTAGGTGTATCAATAGAATGGGCTACTGGCTTTAACAACGGCCTCCTGAGGACTTCAGAATCTCCTGCCACTGTTCTGAACGGTCTCCTTGTCTGAGTTGGTGAATGCTGCTATAATCCTTGCCTTCAGTTCATCTTTGGTGTTACAAGGAGTTTTGTTGGTCTTTCGCACAACTGCGCCCCACACATATTAATCAAGTAGGAATGTCTCTATGGAAATGCTTATTTGAATTTGTGCCCTTTTCAAGCCCTGTTGAATTAAACACCCTTACCGTCTCCCCCGCCACAAAATTGACCTACAATAAAAATCGGATAAAAAATATAAGTTATTGCCAAAAATACAACCCCTGTGGTTATTTGCACACACAAAGCCTGTTGATTTTATAAAACTACTGCTCAGGTGCAATTGCCGATTTTTGTTATCAATGCCATATACTGACATCATCTCAGTGTCATGACCCTCAGTCACACATTGATTTTCATCAACATCGGACAAAAATGCAAAACATGCAGGGAAAATGACATCGTTATGAGAATTTCCAGTCAAACGCCTGATTGAGCTCACAAAAAATCGATGCCAACTGAGCATCATCGAATTTTCGAAAAATTCCAAACGTATTTGATCTTCAGGGCATGTGAACAACCTATGTGCCAAAAATCCTTAATATCAGTTCGTTAGTTTGGGAGGAGTTAGAGTAACCTCAGACACACACACACAGTCACCATTACACATCTACATGTGTATATATATATATATAGCTACCTCATAATTTGCATTTAAATGCTTGCGTTATATTATTGGATGCCATAGATCAGCAAACGTCAGAATCATTCCATTTAGTAGATTTACATGTGGAACATCGTTATTGTATAGAAATTTGCGTAAAAAATTATAAATGAAGGGGTGTAATGGACTGGCTTTCAATGCAAAATATTTGCTATCATATCAACAAACTAGGTAAAGGATACTGGAATAGGGAAAGTGTAGACAATATACATGTCGCCCAATTTAGTGGAAGTCCGAGTAGTAACGGTAATACTGGTTAGCGGCAAAATCATAACTGTCCGGTAAATATGGGTATAGTTATCACAATTAGCACACGTAGTAGGAGCAACATTGAAAATTCAGTAGATGCTATCAATAATAGCACTTTGAATAACAGAAATAGTAATAATGAAAAACATTAATAATCGCAATAAAATGCAATAACAGGAAACGGAGTTGCAAATAATAATAAATGAAACGACATTTTGGGACACGAAGGCACGTCCTCTGGTTAATGAATGTTTACGTAGGAACATTATATATAAATGTACTTTGAAAACTTGCACATAGATCTGCATACATAGGTGCAACCAGTGGTGACTTCATGAATTGCTAGAGAAAACATGTTGCCTCATTTTGTTGTGCTATTACATTTTTGGTATCATTATGGGTATGTTTAATTCCTTCGAGGTCGACTTTGTCTTTCATCATTTCGTGGTCGATAAATTTTGTGGCAGTTGCAAGAGACAATGCAATATCTCTCGCAGACATCATTTGGGAGCTCAGAAGCTAAAATTATGAATTACAGCACTATTTGGTTGGTACTGAGAAATGCAAAACCGTATGCTGCTCAGAGGTTACATACATAAGTATGTAACCTTTAAGTAGAAGAAAACTCGAAATAATATTATGTAAGGATAGAATAATACACAGACACTCCGAGGTAAACTGCGTGTGTAGACATATATTATATGTATGTGTAACAAGATAGGGAATGTATGGTAGTAACCTAACGATATAAAACGAGAATTGCCAACAGTTTATATGCATCTATACATATATGTGCATATACATGAATGGGTACCTATATAGTCCAGAGATGAGATCCGAAGATTTTCAGTATAGAAGACAGTATCGCTCAAATAATTCAGACTTAGACTCCAAGGTTTTTACAACGGATCAATTCCACAGGGGAAGGGCAGGCTATAAGAGGGATCAAGTTGAGCAGATTTAGAGGCAAATATACGGATAAACAAACTTGATATATTAAATATAACAGTTTTGATATAAAATATAAAGTATATGCATGTGTAATCAAGCAAAATATGAGTTAGCAAAAATTGACTTTCAGACCATTATCCGTCAGCTTTTGCCGAACGAGCTGCACATGTGACTTATTCATAGTGATGAGCAAGTGTTCGTGCTGCACATTAGCTCACACACTTCCACTCCATCAGATCGACGTTGTCTGTTCAAGTGCACTGTGTAATACGTGTCAGTTGTCGAAGTGAATGCAGAGCAACGAGAATGAAGTGTTTTGAGGAAAAACGCAGGGCACCACCCGGTCTAGAAACTGAAATCAGGATGTAGAGATTGTCAGGTGCAACACCTAAACTATAGGCTATGTATAATGAATACATATCAAAAACACTCACCTGGTGACTTGTCGCTACACAGCTGCTCCTGAATCCTGAATAGCATATATCTAACGTTATTTTTTTGTCCACGTTTCCCACATAACCTTCGGCCAATATCCCTTAAATCTTTAGCTGTCATAGTCTTGGAGGTTTCACAATCCTATTGGTGCTTCCTTGGTGAAAGGTCCTTCAAGAGTCGTCTACCTGTGTCGACATGATGACCTAACGTCTTCGCAATGACATGAAGAGAGGTGCCTTTATCACTTTCTTTGATGATGACAGACTTTTCGTCATCGTTAAGACCTTTTCTATGTCCCATTGTGCTTAGAAAGGAGAGACGCTATTAGCGTGGTTCACCCCAAAACTTAAGAATCTGAAATAACAAAAAAGGGAAGGACGTTACACAGAATAACGAAAATATAACAATGGTGTTGCCATAATGCAAACCAGTTGGGAAAATATTTCTCAAATTCGATTCGCAGAAAACCGAGAAATCCTAACGTTCACCCCCAAGCTGTCAGCGTGGTTCTGTGTGTATATGCGATTTTAGTTAAAACATCATCATTTTACAACTTTAAAAAAATCAAATGTAACCTAGACATATTTTTAAAGCATAATGCAGCAGTGACCATGTTGTCGAAAGTTTCTTAATTATGCAAGACTCATTGGCTTGTGAATACTGATGTATATGTAATATTTGCACAATGTCGAACATGGTTTCCTATTGTTAATCCACTATATTCACTTAAAAATTACTCGTCGGTGACACAAACTTGATATAGAAAAATACTAAGCATGTGCATATTAAAGTATTTTTCGTTTCTAAAGATACGGAAAATAGTAGAAAAAAAATCAAAATTGTATTCCTGATAAACCACCACAGCTGTTGAGAGATTATATGGATATATTATTCTTGAACTTTGTGAAATTCATAATTCAATTTTAAAGTGTGTTAATACGCCTGCCTAAGATATATGAAACTGCTACTACATCACCATTTCTATTGCAATAGATTTTAGATGTAATGTATCATATCGTATGCCTTAGTGAAAATTATATATTTTTAGACGTTGAATTCTACCTCATTTATTTAACATGAATGCGATTTTTTGGCGACCGTTGATACTTTCAAGTTTAGTGAAAGAATTTCACCGGTGATATTGAAGACACTAATTGTTCAAGTCATTATATCTATATGATTATGTATGAGACTGTGTGTGTGCGTGTGTGTGTGTGTGTGCATGTGTGCGTGCATGTGTGCGTGCATGTGTGTATGTGAATGTGTTTGAGTGTTGTGTGTGTGTGTGTGAATTTATAAAGTATGAAGATGGAATGAACAACAGATTAGACGGAGAAGAAAAAACGCCCAACATCAGGCTTCAACAATTAATGCGAAGAACCTACTTAAGTATTCTAGCTGTTACTAATAAAGCTGTTTCCTGGACCTGCACTAAAATAGGTATTATGCCTATCTCCTTTCTCCATCTATTCAAAATCTTTACGAATAGTTCTATATTCACTTCATCTCTCTATACTTCAAATATTGAGTTTGTTATCATTTGGGAATAAAGTCATTTAACTGACACTTTCTATTCTCTTCGTCGCCTCCCCCTCCTCCTCCTCCTCCTCCTCCTCCTCCTCCTACTACTACTACTACTACTACTACTACTACTACTACTACTACTACTAAATCAGGCATGTTAGCTTCTATTCCTCTGCCGGCCTCAATGACAAAATCCTATATCTTTCCTAGGTTCATGTTCATACCACTTATCAGCATAGTCAAATTCAAACATTCTACCAGACATCTAGTGGATTTTTCTCTCTAGGTTGTCATGTCTTTTCTTCTATTCGTTCTGTGCCAGCATACTATATTCACTTAATATATGAGTAACACTCTCCTACTTTGATTTACATAACCTGTATTGTGAATCTTTGTGATGTTTGTTTATCTTGGCTTTTACCTAATTAGTCTTCAATGCTTGATTTTGTGCCATTGCTAGTTTAGTTTCTGTTACCCTCTTCACCTTTAATATCTGCAACTATAATCATGTCTCACTATTACTAATTTCTAACGATTTCTTTGGAAATCTACCAAGCAAATCCTTTTTTGCCATTCAGGTAATCTTGCTTCTTTTTTTTTCTGCTTTTATTCTGATTTGGTTTTTAGTTTCACTATCACTAACTGCTACTCTTGCAGCTCTTAATACCATTTCCTCACTATTACCTACTTAGGAAGCTGTACCTACCCTAACTAACTTAACTCTTATTTCTACTGCGTTTGACAATGGAATGCAAAAGCATGTGCATGTTGCCAGTAATCTCTTACGTCAGTACAAATCTGCTTTATCCTCAAAACTTGGTATTTCGGATTTGACTGAATTATATGATGTGGATGATCGGAGCGACCGTGGGGATAAATGTGGGATGGCGTGGGCGTGCACATCATACAATTCAGTCAAATCCAAATTCCCAATTTTTTAGCCTAAAGCGGATTTGTAAAGACATACGGGTTACACCCTTATGTCATATGCGGATGCTGTGAATCACGATTAAAGGAAATAGCAAATGACATAGCTAAGATTAGCAAGGAAAGTCAAACTTTCACGCACAATTTTAGCCAACAAAGTACAATATATGACAGAATTCATTTAGTGGTTAACTGGCACCGAAATTTCTCTGGCATATCAAAAGAGTTGCATAAAGGTTACCAGCATGATGCGGAAAATATCCTCGTTTCAAACAAATATTTCCTCAGACACCTATTGTAGCGTTTAGGCGGTATAGAAATATAAGAGAACTATTGACTTCTACTTCTGACTCCAAGAAAAGTAACACAGGAGTTTCTGCACGCTTTACCTTGAAAGACGACTGCAAGAGAGGCAAGCCCAGTCCGTTGTGCGGTAACATGAGTCAAGTGAATTCCATCAGGAATCATGACAGAAATGTAATGATTTACACGGAAGATGGGATGTGTTGAGATTCCCATTTGAGAATGAGCAGAAAGCACGACATAAAAGGTGATTTATGTTGGTTCTACAACAGAACAATTTAAACAACGGGCACATATATGACGTCAGGCACAATACAACTAGTTCGACAGAGCTTACCGAACATTTTGCTTCAAACGGCAGAAATTTTGAAAAAAAGACTTGAAAGTGCATATTCTCAGAAAATATTCTGAATCTGCTATACTTTTAGTCCTCAAAATGCATGAGAAGAAATATATTTGTGAGTTATTAACATCATGCTCCTCTGGCGGAATGAATAAAATGACAAGAGAATTTCATCATATTGACACAATACTATTTGATTAAATATTCCTTTCTTTTTCCCTATTCTTTTTTCTTTTGCTTTCGATTTTCTCTTTTTTCTTTCCTTTTCTGTTTGCCAGTTGTAAACTTAAAAAGTGAAGAGTGATGAGGTCATTCCGTCAATGTGCCAACGCTGGTTGCTCTCGTGCACAATTTTCGATTTGAATTTCTATAATTTTGAATTTCTATGTATCACTCTCATTTTCAACTCGACAAAGATAGGCTAGCTATCAAAATTCGTTCAACCTCTAGAATATTTATTGCAATCGCATTGCGCTCTTCGTATTGGCTCTTACAGTAATAATATTAATATTCATAATAATAATAATAATAATAATAATAATAATAATAATAATAATAGTAATTATTATTATTATATATTTTTTTTTTCATTGCCATCTTCTTTCAATTCTGTTTCCATTTTTTCTTCCGGAGTGTCTTCCTGACACCTAGGGCAGAGAAACGTTCTGTAAACATTGGTAGGCCATTAAATCAAGCACATCAGATTGTTCATTTACAGACCCATGTGACTGAGAAAAAGGGGAAGACAGAGAAAGAGGAAAAAATAAAACAAATAGAAAAGTAAACAAATATAATAGCGGAGGAAAAAAGTTAAACAATGCTCTTCTCAATACATGTGACGTACCAGTTAAGACAATCTTTTGCACTTAATGCATGGATGGTAGGCAAGGCGAACCGAACATGTCACACTCACTGAAATAGGAAAAGCTCTGAAGGACATTATGGAAGATGTGGCCCACATCCAAAGAGTTTGCAAGCATCGAGGCGCTCCTTAAAAGTGCGAAATACGTGCGAATACATTCGGTGACAATGTGTTGGAGTAAGGAATGTGTCTAGTATCATACCTCTCAAGAAGAACTACTCTCAATAAGAACTACTAGACTAAAAGTATCAGGTGTTCCACTTTGTGTGAACAACTGGTGGATCCTGGGCTGCGAGGTATTAGATGATCCAGAGACACTCCTAGAGGTGAAACGAAGCATCAAAGTGGACATTTCTGAGCAAAATGTAAAGGCCCTGCTTCATTATAAATCCCAGATCCATAGTAAAATACTCAACGACGTCGAACTACTTGATGTCATAGAAGGCGAAGAAGAAGCTTAACATCATTTGCAAACACAGGAAATGCCACCACAGCAAATACGAACGCATCGAAAACAACGCCAAATCTACCAGCAACACAAACTTCAGCACAACCACGGCTACCTCAGCGACAAATCTAATACTCTTACAATCACATCGCATACTAAAAAGGCTCATAAAACTAAACTCACAGACCCAATCACCAAACTTTGTACTTGTGAGGAGAGTCAACAATGAAATGATGACTATCATTGCACGAAATAAAGATATAGAGAAAGAGGTTGCGAATTATGACAACACCACTTTTAAAATACCATATGACTTAATATTGGTGCGAATGCCACGTAGCCTATACAAGAACAATAGAGAAGTTTTGCTTCACTATATAAGGACTTCCGAATGTAAACGTCACCAGCATTTTTAAGGGTTTCCAAAGGAACGGCAACCAAACACGGCGGTCGGTCTACTAACCAACCGACAGCACAAGAAGGATAAGTAACCCCCTCTTCGCCTTTCTCATAACTTTCTCCGGCCAGGATGGCAAATATTAGAGTAGGTTGCATAAATATACGTGACCTGGGGTAATCCAGGAAGCAAAGTCGCTTGATCAATGATCTCTGATTGCTAGGTTTGGATGTGATTGCCGCTAGTGATACGAATTTTCTGACACGTGCACACTAGCTCAAAGTTTAGATGATTTTGCGATCTATACATCTCTTCGTCGTCCTGGAAAGGAAGGAAGGAAGAAAGTACTAGATAGAAAAGCTCTGGATATCAAGGAATGGACAAATTTCCAAGGACCCAGATGGTAAGTTAGCGGTCCTAGATATGAGCAATAGCAAACGTTGTGCTTTTAGAATAATCACTGTGTACTGTGTTGAGGTATTCGGATTTTTTGAAACGTTTGAAGGTTTTACTTGGGATGTCTATTTAGTGCTAGTGGGTGATTAGAACGCCAGCCTGGATGTACTTCTGAATAAGGTAGGGATAGCAGATAGGAGAGTGGGTGTAAAATCCTCCCAAACCTGTTCAGTCGCTTCCACTTGGCTGACGGATACCGGATGGATTTCCCGAATGGGCCATTGTCTACCTGAGCGAACAATATTGGGCACCACGCAGTGGGAGTGCACTCGTAACCATATGGTCGGGAAGCAAACTTCTTGCCACTCAGCTGCACCCGCTCCTTGGGCAAGTGACTCCACCTATAGCTTCGAGTCGACCAAAGCATTGTGCGTGTATGTGCGTTTGGTAGACAGTAACTGAAAGAGACTTGTCGTATATATGTATATATATATACAGATATATATATATATATATATATATATATATATATATATA
>NC_068983.1:77220194-77223798 GCF_001194135.2 Octopus bimaculoides
AGGCTGTCACAATTTTGCTAGATCAGGGCCTTATATATCGAAGAGTAGTTAGTTCATCAGAGAAATAAGTAGAATTTGACAGAAATAAGTAGAATTTGACAGAAATAAGTAGAATTTGACAGAAATAAGTAGAATTTGACAGAAGTTCCTATTTCTGTACCAACAGCTAATCAAGTTATTCTCTCTTCCGATTTCATTTCAAAATGATCAGATGATATAGATGTGGGTGACATTTTATTATTTTTTTTTTTCGTTTTGTATTTGTGTTAGTTTACTTCAGAAAAGACATAGTGCTACTTTTGGGACTTTATGTTTAAAAAGAAAAAACGATATATCATCTTTTCTTTTCTCGCTCCAGTGATGACTTTTTCTTTCAGCTGTTGTTCTAGCTGCTGTGTCAACCAGCTGCTGTGATTGTTTGGGAAAGTTGGAGTAAATGTTCTTCATTCTCAATTGAGAAATAATTCATTTTTTCTAAGGGTTACAAGATTTGCACTGCCAACATGGTCCATAACACAATACTTAATGGAAACTCGCCATACAAATCAATTAGGTCTGTATTGTTTTTCCTTAACTATGGATGTAGGCCGTTGAAAAACACCAATATCAGCTGTATCTAATATCTACAGGAAGTATGTTTTGTTCTGATAACTTCTCCATGGTTCCACCAAGATCAGATGTGACATATTTATATTGATTTCTGCTTGCTGATATTATAGTGCATGAAACATTGGCCATATATATTATAATTGCCTATTGTTTCCTTTCATGCCGGCAACAAAGAACAATTTGTATTATTTCAGCATCAGAAAGTTCAAATATTTTGCGCATTTCAGATTTTGTATTAAGGAAGTTTTTATGTTTCTTTTTATAGGTTCTCATCAACATCTCGAGTATTCTGAAGTACTATTTAAGCTGGATCTTTGACTCTTGCATACGTCAACAGTTTCGAGTTCCTCGCTGAAAAGAAATCGTCTTTGACCTGCCTTGTTTTGAATATTTAGGGGCATTTTTGCCCCACACCTAAAAGTAACGCTTTATATTACTATTTAGAGTTTCACTTGTAGTTTATTATAATTTTCGTTATTGTTTCTGTACTTTCAAATCCCTATGTCATCTTAGGCTCTTTATATTTGTTAGCTTACCTGAAGGCAAAGAATATGTTTTGTGATGCTTTTTTTCGAGTTGATTCATAATTGTAGTGTTTTCGTATCATTCTTCACAATGTATTGTTTGTACTCTTGTAGTAAATATTCAAAAATAATGTTCTATTTATCAAAAGTTATGCCTGCTTGTATTCATTATAAATGAAATATTCCTGTGTCAACATTAGTGCGGACGTGTATTATTAAATGAAGCCATTATTCGCCTTAGTCTTCTGTCTAGTCATATAAATTTACTGTGTTGTCTGCTGAGAATAGCTAAGTAGTGCCTTCAGCAGGAACAGCTAAACTATTGTAACTTAATAGTTCATTTCTGGAGCGGAGGCATATTTTTTGTGTATTAAATATATTTCTTATGCAGCTGTAATATTCATTTCTACCTTGTAGTATCGTCTGTATTTTCTGCTATATGATGAGGTTATCAGTTTCTAAAACTTTGCAATTCTCAACTAGCTCCAATTTCTTTAACTACACTTCTGTATTTAATAGAATGGTAGGGATTTTGCTTTACTTCTGCACAACACTTTCTTGATACATTTGTAGAATACAAATCTTTACTTTATATTAATATATTGAAAGTATATATCACAATATCCAATTAATTGTTGTCCGTCTCCTACTACACGATATCATATTGGTGCAAAATGGTTGATTGTCTTCCGCTTGCATTTTTTTATCAGTGTCCATTCTGTTATATAACTTTCGCCAAAGGTGTCAACGTGAGGCAGATGAATCATTACGACACACGATCCACCTTGATTAAACAATCTTTTCATATGTTTAATTCCTTCATTTTGTTTCATAAATGAGGGAGTTATAAACAACGTTGCCATATGTTCATGTTTCGTTTAATGTGTCTACTTTGTTTCGATGCTATATTACACGTTGCACAATTAAGCAAATTGTCAAACGGCAAATTTTAATGAATTCACTTCACAATGAATCTCACTTTCTCGTAAAATTAACAGGTGTAGTTTTGTTTATTAGTTACTGCTAATAACAATTATTTGCTTCTTCACATCAATCCCCCCAATTATTTTGTAAGTGAAGTATTGGTTTCAGGACTGCATTTTTAGTCAATTGCTTCTATGATATTTAGAATTGAGATGACGCTATTCAAAGTCTGACGCTGAAATAAATTATTCCATAATTTTGTAAGTATATAGTATGCACCTGTTACATATATCTCTCTGGAATTTCATCACATATTTCGTGCTTTCTAGCTGTTTGCAAACGGACAAATCACTGCAACACTTATGCTGAACATTTTCATTTGTAGAAATTGATTTGATGTCCACTCAGTCATACGTCAGTCACTTGTTTCCGACACGACTTTGATTTATATATTGTTTTTAAGTGCTTCTTTGTAGGCATGTTTTGATTTTGTGACGAACCGTTTGTTCTGTTCAAAGAATCGCTGTCGGTTTCTGTATTGGCTGAATTTTCGATTTTTGCTTGTGCTCTTGTTTCAAATATTTAAAATATTATTCGTATAAATTATTCGGATAATTCGTATATTTTTCGTCGAGACATATTTCTGTATTTAATTCTGTGTTTCGTATTACTTTGTTGCTTCTGTGTTGTTGTATAATTCATTTACAGTGGAGATTTTATATTGCTTTTCTATCAATTTGACCCTTTGCATTGGATCTTTGTTTACTGCAATTTTGTGTGATTACATATTCCCTTATGACCAATTGTGAGGAGCTATTTATTGCATTTATTATTAGGGCTGCTTTTTTTTTTATAGATAATCATATAGACTATTTGCTGCCAATATGTTTTCTACAGTTTTCTGTCAATCTATACAAGTTGACTTTAAATATTAAACTTTGTCGCTACTGGTTCATTGGGACTTTAAATTATCTAACATGTTCATCCGTTGGAAGAACTGCTATGGAGTTCTACATTTATCACGTACTCTTTATTATCCAGTTGAAGATTACTACCTTTATATTTTTTTTTTACTTATTTTGTACTCTTTTTGTTTTCCTTCTTTATGCAAAGTTATATATATATATATTATACATTTTTAATCTACGTTGTCTGTATTTAACTCGCTTTTATTCGTTCTCATTTTCTCGTATACACTCTTCTAGAGTACTGTGTTTATCTTACAGCTAGTATTTGAATTTTGATAATTAAGATAACATATATATTAACAAGGTTATTGCTGAAAATATATACCAATGGTGTCATTGTTTAAAGTAAGAAATTTGCCCTCATCGGAAAAAAAAAGCTCAAAATGCTTAGATTAACGATGCTAGTGCGTAGAGAAAAGCCTTAAGATAAACAAAAATTCTGAATCATTATCAATCTATCTATCTGTCTGTCTGTTTGTATTTCTGTCTGTCTGTCTGTCTGTCTGTCTGTCTCTCTCTCTCTCTCTCTCTCTCTCTCTATATATATATATATATATATATATATATATATATATATAT
>NC_068983.1:77225284-77233989 GCF_001194135.2 Octopus bimaculoides
TATATATATATATATATATATAGATAGATAGATAGATAGATAGATAGATAGATAGATAGATAGATCAAAACAGTTTCATTGAAATTAGTTGGTACTCTTGAGTTTCAAGCATGATGCTAGTCGTAAGCCATTTTGCATTTGAATAACAGAAGTTGATTGTTATTACCCTAATATGGGCTGCGATTTATCTAGAACGGTCGTGATTTGATGTCGGTATATGGGTAACAGTTAGTTGGAAAATCCCACAACGTGAAGAGGAAACTGACAACATGAAGTACAGAAACTACACCACGTGAATACACACACATACACAAACACACACATATATATTGTCAATTCAAATAAACGAACAATAAAATTAACAATAACAGACAAGAAGAAGACGTTCATAAGGAATGTATTAGTTTGAGCATCAATAGGAAGAGAGGGTTTTTGATATTACGTGCAAAGAGAATATGGAGATATTACGTCGAGAAAGAGAAAAGGAAAGTCCAAAGAAGGAAAATAAATCACCAAGAATACGTGTGTATTTTCATCTCATATATGTGTATCTGTGTGTGTGTGTGTGTGTGTGTGTGTGTGTGTGTGTGTGTGTGTGTGTGTGTGTGTGTGTGTTCAATATTAATGATATTTTTCTAGATACAAAAAAGAATGTCCTAGAGTATAATTTCATAAACAATTTGTAGTTCTCTCCGCAACGTACTTGTGAATATCCATTTGGGTACTCGGACAAATGCCCCAATTACAAATGGGTTGCATATACTTCAAAGCTACGATATAATTTCATTTGAAAAGATATATTTGCATATTTTTTCAGTGTTTTATCCTTAGTCTGAATACCATTTTTCTGGGTTCATTGTGAAATATTGTTTTTTTTTTATTTTGCAGGGAAAATAGCACGCATAACGCATGACTAGATTATATATATTCCGGTTTCGTAATGTTTTACATAACTAGTTTCCAAATTAGTTGCAGTCACTGAGACATTTTGTAAAAGAATTGAAATTTGGTTGTTTCATGTATTATCGTTTCCCATGTATTTTGTCGTACATATGATATATTGCATATGTATTGTCTCAGAAAGCACAACACGTAGGCGACAGTATATTGTTCCAAAACACTTTTCTGATTTCTTGCAATATATCAAACGATTCCTTGCTGACTCTCCGCAAATTATGAGGCAGTTTTGGCCCATTGAAATTCAATTTGTTGACTGAGGTGTCATTTAGTATTGTGTTAGTTATGTATAGATCAGTATGATCACGCCTGGAGATAAAGAAAATGAATATTCTGTTCATAATCATTTCCAATTTCATAATGTTTAGAGGTTAACTATTTCTGTCTGCTCTAGTTGTTGTAATGCTGGTATAATATATTTTGTAGCACTTACAGCATTATAATAATCAATGGTGGCGAACTGGCAGAATCAGCACACCGAGCAAAATGCTTAACGGCATTTCGTCCGTCCTCAGATTGGCTTCGTCTTTCATCCTTTCGGTGTCGATTCAATAAGTACTAGTTACGCACTAGGGTCGATGTAATAGACTTAACCCCTCGATCAAATTTCCTATCATAGATAACATTATAATCATCAAGAGAATGTATAACGCCATCTCTGGAACTGGAAAGGCAGTAACCAGTATTAATAGTTACTTTGACATAATGTTACTTAATATTCAATATCCCTATTAACGTACCTATCTACAGATATTCACTCATTCAGTGTCAGCCAGGTGGCGCTGTAAATATGTAGAATACACAAATATTGTTTGAAACCAGATTATTAATTTTTTTTATTTTTCATTCTCGATTGCACAATTTTCTCTACATTTCCTTCACTGATTTCCGAATTATCCGCTTGACCGAACAAACTGTCTCATGCCTGTTTAACTGCATTAGATTATCAACATAGTTCCTATCTTAGAATCTTTCTAACATAAAATTTGCAGATCACATACAAAGAATAAAGAAGCGGTTGATAAATCTAACTCTAAAACTCGCTTGACGTGTACTATGTTACAGTTTGGTACATAAACGTTCAAAGTTTGGTGCGTATATATACGATAAAAGCACCTCTGCGATGACACTCAACAGAAAAAAAGTCGCATTTCACTCATCAATTATTGCAAATAAAACCAAAACGAGCAAAGTGCATATGAGGTATAATATTTATACGATGTACATTTTACTACAAATCCCTACTCAAAATTGAACCTTTCAGAGAAATTTGTTTGAATAAAGAATAATTCTGGTCTATTGTGCAACTTGAGGCCTTCGCATCTCAGCGAAGTACTTAATTCAAACGGATATATATCAAATACAGAAGGATTATAGTGGAAGGAAGTTGTAATGAATGCACAAAGAATGGAAAATAAAATTAACAAAAATACAAGAACAAAAGATATACCACTAAAGCGGCAACAGAATATATGCACAAAAGAAAATGGAAATAAGAGGGGAGTAGTAATAGAGTAGGCGGGGCATGCGTTGTAGCAACAGCCACAATTTGTTGATGATTCCTACTACTCTTGGCGGATGACGCTTCTGCACCACTCAAGCAATAACCCTCAAACCACGTGTAAGTTTGAATAGTCATCAGTGGTGAGGGTTTTACGCAGTAGGTGCGCAAATCTTACTTCACCCTTTTAGTTGCTTTTTACGATATGCAGAGGAAATACTTCGTCTATTCTTAGACATGTTGTCTCCACACATGATTATAACAAAGTGAAATGAAGTGTCCTGATCGGGAACACAACACACCACCCAGTCCGAGAATCGAACCCACGGTCTCACGATCGTGAGAGTAACGGTCTAACAGCTAGGCCACTTATAGCAAGAGATCCAAATGTAGAAATTGTTATATATGATAAAGAAACTAATTGATAAAGAGTTTTAAGAATTAACACCTAAAATAATGTAAAGAAAAATGAAAGGAAAAATTAAATGTGAACATTTTTTTAAAAGGATTAACAAAAAATAACAACTAATTAATCAATAATGTATTCACCTTTGTTATTTAGAACTTCTTCCCAACGTTCAACAAGATCCTCAATACCTCGCTGGTAGAGGTCACCCGATTTCGACTCGAAAAATTGTTCCAACCAAGCTCTCAAGTCTGCATTAGTATTGAACGAAACTCCGTGCATAGCATTTGAAAGAGATCGAAAGATGTGGAAATCCGTTGGTGCCAACTCAGGAAAGTACGGCGGCTGTGGCAGCACTTCCCAGCCATGCGTTTGAATGGCTTCCTTCATCATATTGTCGATATGATGGCGGGCATTCTCGTGCAGCAAAAGAACTTCATGCGGACGATTAGGTCTTTTCTCTTGAATAGCCGTGTTGAGTCATTCCATCTGTTGAACATAGTGTTCCGCGTTGGCCGTTTGGTTCCGTTCAAGCAATTCGTAATGAATAATCCCTTCCCAGTCTCACCACACACACAAAATCGTTTTACGCGGATGAAGATCTTGTTTTACGCGCTATGTCGCTTGTTTATCGGGGCTAAGCATTCCTAACGCTGCTTCATATTGATGTACAGTGACCATTTTCGTCGCTATTAACGATTTGGTAAAGAAATCGTAGCTTGTATCCATGAGTTGAGTGGTGACGATCTAGCAAAGCGGCGAAGATTGTGGCTCGATGATTTTTGCTGTTGTCACTTAAAGCATGCGGAACCCATACTTCATACTTCTGAACCTTGCTCATCGAGTGAAGATACTTTTCTATAGCGCTGCTTAACACAATCATTGCATATCTCTTCTCTCCACTCATCACTGCATCAATTACCATGCCAATTGGTAACTACATGCTTTTTAGGAGTATTGCTTTTGTTATGTATCATTTGCACACCCAGTACTTTATAATTCATTGTATTTAAGGTGCAAAAATAAAGGTTGTGCACGATTACATCAAAGCATAGGATTAACGTGCACCTATACTTTTCTGATCATACCTATTTTTGTAATTTGATTAGAAATGTGGTTATATGGGTAAAAAGGCTGTTCTAATAAAGAGGCTGAAAAACATGTCTCAATTTTTCATTATCCCCCTTCCCTGTATTACGTACAATTGCAAAAGAGAGGTGCGCATTTACCCACCTCATGGTATATAACAATTGGGATAACGATTGTTTATATACCTTTAGAAAAATGTTGGAAGGGATACACTGAGTGTCAAGTAATAATATAAAATATTATTAACCGTTGTGGGCCACTAAGGTTCCAAATAAGAAAGGGTACTTCAACGGCACTTCTTTTGTCAAGTATAGTAAGAAAATTATTACACGAAAGTAAATAAAGCTTCGGAAAGTTAAATACTAAACCAAAATCAATAGCTTTAACAAATACACATGTTTATTATGCAGAATTGTCTGCGTTATTAATACAAAACAATTCGGACGAATGCATTCGGCCTTAAACTCTCATGGGAATCAAACGAATTGGCACGGCGTAACTAGGCTGTCACCATCAGATAAATTGAGAGGATTATCTACAAATTCTACAGGATAGTTGGCAAATGGAGCCTATGTTGTTCATTTGTTCAAGAATGCTCCTTTTGTATTTAACTACCCACTAAAATTATTGATTTACATTTATTTATATACATTATATCACGATTTGTGAAGAATAGTTTTCCTGGCCAAAGATTTGCAATCAGTAAACTTCAAATTCAATGCGTGACAGGAATGTGACCGCAACATATGGAAAAATATCTTATTCACACTTTCATAAAATAGACTGTGTGAAGAGTACAGGATATTGTGGAAATGTCCATATTTCTCTGATATACATCGGTGAAAGTTATGCACATATATATTCTATACATACACGATTACGTGCAGTTTCCGTCTATCAAAATTTTATCCCAAATCCATGATACAAGTCTTTATTAAAATTCCGTGAATCTAAATCAATTGCTTTATATCTAGTCGTGTACGACATTTGTATCGTGACAATATAACACACATGATCTACATACACCTTGCATTGCGTTCAGCTATTTAAAGCTGAGAGTTATGTGGTATTCATATTGGATCTTCCTCTCATTGAAACTCACGGTGTGTGTGTGTGTGTGTGTGTGTGTGTGTGTGTGTGCTTCGGATCATTCATATACAGACATACCACCAGACAATACATAACTGATAGCATTCTCCAAGGCAAGAATATTAATATCATATTAATTATTGGCATGGAAATATCAAATGGTTAGAATCAATCAATACAATGAAGCTGAAGATCTTAGAATTGTACCGACCTATCTTTTGAATGAAGAGTATTATGGCAGTAAGGCAATATTCTATCCATATCATTTTCATTGGCACACTTTGAATGATACACAAGCATAGTTGTAAAATATCTTGACAGACTAAATGTGGATGCAGACGTAGACGCACGAAGTAAATAACTTTACTAAGGTATATAACTATTGTGACAATATTTACTTCCAGCATCGTTCAACTCGAACATTTTTTCGTTCGAGTGACGGGGCAATTGGGAGCATATGTTGTTTCTGTTGATAATATATATTCCATATATATTTCTGATATTATCAAAGTATTGAAGGATAGGCTGCATTTATAGCTTCAATTATAGACACTCCACATCTCTTCCTTTCATAGTTTACAATGTGGTAAATGGTAAAAGACGAAAAAAAATTATAACGAAACTGATACAAACGAGGATAATTTGAAGTTTTCATAGTATTATCTATCCGTCCATCTCCTTTTTCCACTTTTCCTGGGTGAATCATGGGGGTAGAATAACCAGTCAACTTCTACATAAGATCCTGTCAGAAGCAGCTACCATTAAACTTTTCGGTTGGATTCCAAGCCTCAACAATAGAGATTATGAATATTATCTTGAAGAACCCGAAATGAGGAGACGGGATTAGATACAGGAATTGTGGTTATCTTCATAATAAAGCGCCAGTCCCAGCATTCGATTCTCGGGAGAGCAGAGTGTGATAAAAGAGCCAAATTTGTGCCTATTCTCACCTGTGTATATGAATGCTGAGCATTGACCGAAAGAGTACGATCGTAAATACAGGTGGCGGAAATGAATTTCCTCCTACAAGGTACGTAACTCGGAGGTCGTGTGGCAGATCACTACATTTAGAGGTCATGATATAGTACTTATAAATAACGTTATTTATATTCCTCGCCATTATTGAATTTAAATAAATTCAATGGCTTTATATATTCAACATTGATATGGAAGGTGGTCCTGTTGGTGTCCCAAATGATTCTAAGTCTATTATTTTGCCTTCACTATTATATCCAAATACCTAGTCTGGGAGACGATAAAAGCGTTTGTGTGGAACCACAGGCATATTGTAACGCCTATCTTAAACCGGATCTGACATGTTACTTCTTATAATATTTCAATTCTGATATTTGCATGTCCATTAATTGCAGATTGTTAAAGGTGAAATAATATTAAGAATTAATTCCAGTTAGCTAAGTGCCTACTTTCCTTTTCTCAATACAGAGATTAAAACTTTTGTCCTATCACACGCAATCCCCATGTTACAAAGGGTGCATGTAAATGTTCTATATTTACTTCACTTGTAAAGGTATCAACTGTTTATGAACTGGCACGTTGCATTGCAGCATTTCATTATACATGAATGTGCTTAAAATTCGAAGAAATGGCTCTACAGAGAAACATTCTCACTTAAAAACATTGACAATATCTCTTATATTCACCCAACTGTAAAATAATCTTTTGCACACTAAACTCTAAAATAATCACCGCAACGATTCGGAGTAATAATTGAGGTACAACAATAATTTTATTACCTTGTAATGTGCCAGTGAATTACACTGATTAATATAGAAGTAAGGCAAACTATTTACTCTAACTGATCCTACTTAACTCACACTCATTAAACCATGGCCTACAAAACGAATATATTACGGGAACTCACTATCTACAACATTACAACTGACTTTGTCTATATTTTGCGAAATGATAATCATTCTAATTGTCGGTGAGACCAATGTCATTTTACAGTTTGTTTCATGGCAACCAGGAAGAAGGCGAGACAATTCAAATACAGGCTTTCAGAGCCTCCCTCACTGGGAGGGTGGAAGATATCCACTAGTTTTATGTCTGGCATGAAATACTTGAAATAGATTGAAATTGTCTAGGGTCAGATGAAGCAGAATTGTAGTATCCACTGGGGTTGAATTCGTCTGATTTCCTTCTAGTTATATTGTTTCTCTAAATATTGGGCACACTATTTTATGATGAGATTTAGCCACCATACTGCGTAATGTGTAGCTAAGCCGATCAATAACCAAATACGTTTAATCAATATATTTTCCTGCGATCTTTGGACAACGCTCCGTAGAACCCAATATGTTATTTAGCTTATACACTAGACGTATATTTAAATTTACTTAGATGTTCGTCAGGTAAATTAGAAATTGCGGTAAAAAGTTTGCGGAATCTATTTCTTTGCTGTAAGTTGAGCTGAAAAATAATTCGTAACATTATATTTCATGAATCTGTATGCCAATAAACCCGCATTTCATATACTTTCTAATATAATTATATAAATCACGGAGAAAAACGAGTAGGAATTATAAGAAAAGAATAAGCAATACTATTGTGGACTTGTGGCTGCAGTTTCTTCTGAAGACTATACAACGGTAATTTTTCATTTCTGTCTATAAAATAATACGGAGATACGTAATGTTCTTATAATGGGTAAGTACATTGGAAACTACAAAATATGGAGTTTATATATAGCATCATCTTGGTGAAAAGTCAATAAAGTACTTGAAGTACATATAAACTTAAACATTGGGCATCGTATTTTAGATGGTAACCCCACAAACCCGAAGAATACATTTATAAATCATCCATCAACGTCGAGCTTACAGGGTCCTTAGATCTTAGTTCAATACGTTTTCTAAATAGTTAAGGTATTCATAGCCTCCTTCCTAGATGAGATACCACTCATTTGCAGGCAGTTTTTAACCAACATTCTGCAGGTACTCACTTTCAGCTGAGTGGAGAGACGTTGCGCTTTGCGCATAGATACAACTTATTGCTTCTCTCTAAGAACCGAATCGACTGCTGAACGAATATGTGCGTAAAGAACCAGCCTCTTGGTCACGTGCATTCATATTCTAAAGCGTACAAGCCATAATGTATAAGTATGAATGTATATTTGCATGAGTCAATGGAGGGACCTGAATATTCAGCTTGCTTCTAGAAATCACACCCAGATCGCTCCCAAAAGCCACTTTAATTCTTTGAAACAGGGGACACATTATATAAAGTAGTTCTATATACCCAATACCTGTGAAATTTGTGGTCGTGTTGGGAAAGATTTTGAACATAAGTCTGATAAGTCAAAATCAAACTATAATTAAAGAGTACCGACAAAGAATTATTTTCATTTCTATTTCTTATTTATATTAGTAATAGAGATTCAAATTCTAGATAATGTATTCGCTTCATTAACACAGTAACTTTCCCGTTAACACAGTGACTCAATCAGACAACATCTTTTGTTACAGAAATCGATGCATTTTCCTTTTATGTTGAAAACATTTAACACTCAAACAAGTAAGGAAAACTAGGTGTATTACTAGTATCATTTTTGCATTTAAACTTCAATTCGGGTGTTTAAATTTGTGTAACAACAATATTTCTAAAGACAAAATTATAGATATCCACATCACGCGTACACACACC
>NC_068983.1:77234619-77235612 GCF_001194135.2 Octopus bimaculoides
CATCCTCTCAGATCACTAAAACCAATACTTACAAATTGAAAAAGATGTATAATTCTGAAAATAGGACGGCAAACATAACAACACCAGGTAAAATAACACAACGAAAACACAAACTTCAAGTCAACACTAACAAAAATTGTAACCATAAACAGAAAAAAATTCATTTTTTAATGTGAGGACAACAAAACCGGAGAAAGAAACACTCCAAGAGGTAACATACCCAAAACAACTGGATATATAGATCCTAAGATAATTAATCTTTCCAGAAGAGATCCTGACAATGATGAAACCCAACTTCTGTTAAAAGGCCTGAAATTTACACCTACACCAACAGTCAACCACCATGAACTAAAAGAAGATATCCAGAAATTCTGTCGCAAATTACGACTCGTCGAATTCTTCACCACTAATATTAATAATAAAAATAATAATGAAACCGAAGATTATTTAGTGAGGAATAAGTCAAATTTCACCCCACCAAAAGGCAGAAATATCTACCTTGACCAATATATTGACACCCTATCAAACTTCCCCCTAAAACAAAATACCAAATTTAGGCCGAACATTAACAAATCAGAGATATCTGCACTTAAACGCATAGAAAACGATGAAACAATAATAATTAAACAAGCAGATAAAGGGGGTGCAATCGTCATCATGGATGTGGAATACTACAAGGATTTAGTTGAGGAACAACTAAGGGATACAACCTTCTATTGTGAAATACCCTCGAACATAGACCACCACATCATGAAGAAGATCAGCCACCTAATTTCTAAACACGACAACTCACTCACTGACAATGAAAGAGACTACATCACCAACTTCGAACCAAAACCCAGTAACTTTTACGGCTTACCCAAAATACATAAATCAGAAGATATTCAACAGGCAGTAAGAGAACAAGGAAGTGAATACATAAAAGTGCTACATCCAATAGATTTAAAACTTAGACCAATTATAGCTGGCCCAGTATGCCCTACTCACCGTCTA
>NC_068983.1:77237431-77251922 GCF_001194135.2 Octopus bimaculoides
ATATATGTATATATATACGTATATAAAAGTAATCTATTTCAATGCAATTCTTTACAGACAATGACAAAACTAATATATATCAATAAAGAATGGGATAATAAATTCAATTCTTCTTTTGCAAAATGTCTGTAGCAGAAAAAAAAAACAAATGAGAGAAAACAATGAATGTTCTTCCGAAGTTTGAATTCAGTTGTATTAACGAGAAGATTTCATGTTACATATTGAGTGTTTATTGCGACACTATACATTTACAAATAGATAAATACGGGGAAAAATATTAAGAAGACTTACGTTGTTTAAAATGGAAACAAAATCTTGACAGCAGGTCAAAGAGATATATGCCATTAATTACCATAAGACTTTGTTAATTTCTAATATTTACAAAGTTCAAATAGAATTTCACCTTTCTAATATTGTGCATCAAATATGCAGAAGTGTGGTGCATGAAACATTAGTTTGTTGTAACATTAACTTCTACAGTATTAATTGATCGACATTTCATTTTCTGCGTTATTACCGATTCTCAATTTTTTCCTTTTTCAGTCTATTTTTCAATGTGTCTGATCTACGTATCTAAATCATATACAGACACACACACACACACACACATTCTCTCACCCTTTCTTTCTTACACCACATATGCATAGTTATATACTTGCGTGTACTTTTTCCTATCTGTGTATGTTTCCTGCTTTATATATACATACATACATACAAGAATACTTGTGTGTATTACCAATTTTTTAAAAAAGTAATAGTAACACGGAAATCTACAACATGATTTCTCTCCTGCTAATATCGGGCCGGAGTATTGTTCACTACGATATGGCATGATGGTGTAAATGTCAAGCCTAAAAAGCGACAACTGGCTTTCAATTTAGAAGAGGCCCTATTAAAATAATTGTCTTTTTTTTTCAGTGCGTCAAATGTTTGTGAAAAGAAAAGTACACTCGTCTATAGCAGTTCTTGTACATTTTACAACGTTTGGCAAAATACAAAAACATTATGATATATCAGTAAACGACATTAGTTAAGTGTATACAACATATTTTTTTCTGAAATGCCTCCCTCAATAAACTTGTAACTAATAATATTCTGGATTAAAATATTCCCTATCTCTCTCCAATGATGGAATGCCTAACCGAACTGAAAATCTTTACTCAATAATATAAGATCCACATGCTTCGCTATTCTCGAAATATCTGTAAGAGACATTTAAAGAATAAGGCCTGAACGGTTAACGGTGTAGCTTCTTGGGTATTTCATAAAATGTAGGTCTCTGTTGTCACGAACTGTTTCCACTGTGAACGTTGCAATATTTAAAGTTTTAGTAGTGTAACTTAGTTTTAATTCTGCATCAAGTCTAATACTTCTGCATTAGCAAATCCAACAGCAGCGGCGGTTAATTACACCCGACAAACATATAGTTAAAAACATTAGACCAAGAACGGTTAGTTTTGTGACAGCGGAAATTTGTCTTATTCCTATTGATGCCATAATGGAAATGAGATGAAACGCTGAAGGACTGAGGAAGAAAAAGTTCTATACAATTACAGTCAGCTGAAGGTTCACCAGATTTTATAGGCAATTCACTCCTTGACCTTAAAATAAATACACGCACACACTGGCACGCAAACAATCCCACACGCACACACATACAGATACTTATACACACGCACGCACATGCACGTACAAGCGCACATACGCACACATGCACATGCACTCATGTGTTGGCGTGCATGCTGATATTTTTGTTGCCAGTTGGATTCAAACATTGATAGCAGTGAAGACGAGGGTTTAGGTGTCATGATTTGATCGGCCCACCATCACTAACATTAGATATTATTTATGGTGAACGGTATTTATATATGTTTATATATGTGTGTATGTGTGCAACGGGATGATTGGCTTTCAAATCGTTAACTGCATAATTTGACCTTCACCAAAATGCACGTGACCATGGAAAGTGTAGTTTCAAGTCGTCAACAATTTAAAACTACGTAATAGCTTTAAATAGCTTCGGTAACAGTGAAATTACAGACTGAAGAATATATGATACGGTGCTAGGAAAATAAAAACATACTAGATTTGTTCTGTAATTTGAAATTTCTGTTCGAATTACTCCCGTTTGTATAGAGGAGATACAATAATCTCCACAATGACAATGAAGATATTAGCTAATTGGCAGATATCCTTGCTATTAAGAAAATAATTACCAAAAATATTGAATGAATTTCCAAGGTATATAGAGCAATGAGCCTTCTTTTACTTTCATAGATTCGAACGAGAAAAACAATAACATTTCCCTCGTCTAAAAGAAATAAATTCTCCATAAATTTTTTTATATTTGTCTGAGCTTAGATTAATATATATCACAAAATTAGTTGCCCCAGATATCTGCGAGGAAGTAAATATGGAAAGAGTGCAGCAATGCATAGAAATATTCTGACATATCTAGTTGACAGATGCATAAAAACAATTGGAGACATTGTTATCTTGCATCTAACATTCTAATACGAATTTATTTGACAAAACAATAATCAAAATAAGGTTTTAAATATGTTGGCAACGAATTTTTCTATATCGATTATATTATACTTAGAGCTAATACTTGATTATAGATGAAACAGCTATGGCTATTTCGGTAGTATACGGGAAGCCGAACTTAATCTTTTAAGTAGAATTACTAAAAATATAGATATATTTTTATATATCATACAGGTTATCTTACAAGGGTCATCATAAAGGCTGGTAAAATATATTTACAACCCGGTGAAGTGTATGGTAAACTATAATATGTAATTAAATAACGTTTTGCATGAAACCACAAAGGAAAGTATTTTATGGAATATAATTTATGAGTTAGTGAACATTATGTTTACTATCTTTGGATTAAATGCAAAATCTAACCCAGTAGGAGGTAACATATTTCTACAGTCATTTGGTTTTCACTGTATTTTCAGCGGTAATTCTATCACAATTGAAATAGCTGAGCATTATTATTGAAATAAGTATGATAAAACGCCGATGAGACCAATATATACTATGGACAAAGATGTGTTTATTCAATAACACTTTTATCAATATGCTGTGCAAAAACTGCACATTAAGGTTATTTACAAAATGATGTGAGTTGGGAAGATGTAATGCGGAGGGTAAAACAATTTACGGCTACATTATTATAAGTAAAAAGAGTATCAAAACATTATAGAAAGACTTCGATGATGCATTTAGCTTACCTGAAAATATGGAGGAATTATATTATGATGTCAGAAATAAAAGGAAATATGCACACAGGAACATAACAAAACCGAATGGAGGACTGATTTATGAAAATGCCAATAAATGCCAATAATACTCTATGGTGCTGTTCAAGAAACAAAGAGCACAAATGATAATGCCACTGTTATCAATATTTGACAGCATAGGAATGCTGATCTACATCCAAATCCTACGAATTATGTATGATATTCTTACATTCTTGTATTCTGGAATATTATTATCTCATGGGACTTAGACAATAGGACTGCGAATCATGCTGATTGATACACAGCAGATGGCTATTTTGACACTCCTTTCTGCTAAAATTCAACTTACATTAGGGATTTTTATTTAAAATTCTCTGTCTTAGATTTTGTACATTTACATCAAACACACTCTCGAGGAAACATTCTTTTGCTGTGCTTAGCAAAATCAAAAATACTTAACAAATTACATTAATCTGTACAAGTATTGCGGCATCATTAGACCGATTTTGTTGACCTTTTTATATGTTTATTGTTATAGGTAAATAATATAGGTTGAAAAATATTGAGCTGCGGTGCTACCAATATGATATCCTTTGCAAAAAGATCGAAAACAGGAGTGACGTTCATTAAATTCCTTATGTTATTAAGTGCCTCAAGTCATTAAGTTTTTCTGAAACTAAAATCGGGTGATGTGTTTTGGTTTGAGATGAAGGGAGGAACGTGTTTTCTTGAAGGCTTACATTTGAACTTCGAATATCTTGCGGTATTTCGTCCGCAACTTTGCACTTTCAGTTCAGAATGTTGAGTTCAAAACGTACTTATTTGTCTCTTTCACTCACCGTTGGATAGGCTGTGAAAAGTTTCAAGGATACCTCTCTCAGTATTTTCGATGTCAGGGATGAGAAAGTTAAGACACTTTACTAAATTAATCATAAATATTCTGAGAGCGCGAACAAGTCCCCCGTAATCCAACAGTTGAAGTTTTTTAGACGATGACGATTCTGCTACTGTGTGCACCTATCACTGACATGACCAGTCTTCATATCCACCATATTACCTCACAATAATTTCAATAGATATACACATAGAACGGATAATACACAAAAGAAGCAAACACTTCATACACGTGAATACATTGGAAATACAACTTATGAACAGGTTAAAAAAACAATTAAGTTGTTCAGAGTTTATGTCTGAATAAACAGACTGTATCGGGTACATCAAAAATTAATTCCATTATTGTTATCGGACTTGTTATAAAGGTAGTGGACATCGTTATGACAAAGAAATGTTACACTAAATAATTTCTATTATTTCTTTTCATCTCTTTATGTGTCTAGTTCAAATCCTGTGTAAATGAACGTTGCTTTTTGTTTTCTCGTAATCCAAAAAGTAACTCTAAGCCTTTGTATGAAATTTGTGTTATTATTTACTCCTGATGAACCTAGTAATACTATTTGTGATTAGTTTTCTTTTAAATAAGATGAAGCAAAAACAGAGAAATCGTCACGCGAAATACAACCAAAAAATAGTTGAAAAGGTATTGGCGTATAGAAGGAAAATGAACCCGACTCATATATGTACAAATAGGTTTTGGAATTTACAATGTAACAATTATTTGCAACGTAAATTTAATTATGGTTGTTGTTGATTTATGTGTAGGTTGATACATCCTCATAGAAATTGACACTCAGTTTATAGAAATTACAATAACGTACAAATCCCTAGTTTCTAGTTTGCTAGATTTTCATTATAGATATTTTGTTTGCTATGATTGCTTCAGTAATAATCTGCTTTTATGCTTTATCCTCCTCGTGTCCTGTAAATGTAAGTGAATATAACGTCATTTTTATCGGAAATAGATTTCTTTATTAGCCACACAGGGCTCTAATGTCATATCAAATGAAGACAACCCACTTCTGAATATCCGATTACTTGTTTACAGTCGTAATATTCAGTATTTTGGTGGCATACACACAGAATATATTCCTGGTCAAACCTCAGGTATACAATGATATAATAGTTACACTATAGAGCGGAGGTAGATATGAATTATTTTCCTGAAGAGAAGTATTTTATGTGTTAGATCTACATTTCCTTTGAAACCGAATCAGGATCGCCGTAGTGACAAAGCTGTAGTGAGGTATAAATAGACAAAATATATTCCTGGTCAAACCTCAGGTATACAATGATATAATAGTCACACTATAACAGCGGAGGTAGATATGATTTTTTTTTCCTGAAGAGATGTATTTTGTATGCCAGATCTACAATTCCTTGGAAACCGAATCAGGATCGCCGTAGTGACAAAGACGTAGTTAGGTATAAATAGATTGGATGAAATGGACGATATAATGTTGAGTAGATTTTGAGCTATAAATCAAAACAAACTGGATTATGTAGCTAGCTGCTTCAATCGACCTGTGCAGATTTTCTGCTGAGCTGTAGAAGACGATTGAATAACACACTAGTGTTTTGTTTTCTTTCTACAGATACATTGTTATGTTGATTATTTATGTAAGAAGTCCGATTAGAATTTTACTGTAATTTTGATCAGTTATATTACTGGCTGAAGCTATCATGCTCATTTATATTATACACATGCAAGGCGCCGAGTGTCGCCCAATAAACTGACGACTGGGAATACAAATCATTGTGATAGGTATACTTATGATTTGTTAAATGAACAGCCTCTCTCAGGAATTACACATTTTTTTACTGATTCAGTAAAACTGATGTAATTAATGTCCTTAGGTAAAAATGAATCTCACAGTTACTTTGCGATTTAATGCTGCAGTTTTTTCTGACAGATTCTTATGAATTTTTGTAGCGTTGTTTTCATTGCTATTATCATAGGCTCTTTAAAACGTTTTCCACCAAGCTTTATAGAAGTTAGATAAGCAGTCATATGCCAAATATGAAAAGAAAACGTTCATTTATCTTTTTGTTCAATTTGATTTAATGTGTAAACGGAGCTGCAGTGGAAATATTCCTCTTCAACAACATGGGGAATTATTCCATTAGATTATTTCATTTTTTCTATAGATTTTTTCTCTGAAAACGTCTTTCCTCGTTTTTGATTTACCTTCTAATTATTTTTCTGTTATTTCTATTCTTCATAGATTATAGCTTTCTTTTGTAATTCCTTTTCCTGTACTCGTTGTTGATAATAACAATGGTAGTGATGATAGTGACGAACGATTTGTTGTAGTAGTAACTGCAACATTTATATTTTGTAAACGTTTTTGGTTTCTAGCTTTGCATGTTATTTTCAGTTCTCCATAAATGCTTGGTTAACCATGAGATTAAAAAGAAAACCACGCGATTGGAAGATATCTCAAATGAATGAGTGGCGTTATGTTTAAAGTGGGAGAGAAATTGGAACGTTTCTAAGAATATAAAAACAACGAAGAAAATAAATCGTACCGCAAAAGTGTAATGCATGAAATTGACCAAAGAAATATAGAGGAGATAAAATGTTAAGAGGCTATCTGATGCAGTAAAATATAAAATATAGTCAATGTGTAGTACAAACTCTCGTTATTATTAAATATAATTACAGATTAAAATTTCAGCTATGTGCTTTGCTACAATGGGCTTCGATCTAACTGTTCTGAATACTTAATATAAATATTTTGAAAATTGAACAGAAGCTGGTTCGTTTACTACTATCACGCAAGTGAATCAAAGGGATATATTCGTCTCTCTCAGACGCCAAATGTAAGTATAAGTGTTGTTAGAACAATATTTGAAGAGTAGTCGTCAAAAAACGATATTAAACCAGACCGTCTATATTTTTTTATACAATTTGTTTGATAGAGAAATAAAATTTCTGTTTTTCACATGCCTCAATAGATTAATTCACATTCTTACAATTTCTAACTGCAACATTCGTTGATACAATGAATGCAAAGAAGTTTCTAAACTTACAGCAATAAGTATGAAATGTTTTATTTATCCAGTGACAGATGTAAAAAGTGAAATATAATGATTTATATTTCGGTGAAACGTTGTAATTCCATACCAGAATCTTTACACAGAATGAATAGAGCCAGAAAGTATTCAGAAATATTACCTCCCTAAAAAGTATAAAGTTCATATAAATATGTAACCCAAAATTAAAAGCAGAACTGATCTGGGAATAACGATATGTTGCATTTTTAAATAACCTGAAGTGTTTCTTCTGTAAGTGTGAGGTGAATATTTGGTAACTAGTACACAAATAGGTAGAATGGAACCTATGTAAGAACCCGTGTTTTGAAGGAAGAGAATATATTAGGTTTGAAAGCAAAGAATATTATTTATCGTAGTCTATATAATATTATATGATGAATGCTCCCGTCGAAAACCACGTATGAGTGTTTAGGTTTTTGACGCTCGACCTTCACAAATGATTCATTTATAGTGATCGAATGTTCGCGCAGCACATGTGCTCACTCTCTCCATCAAGTTGTCTGAACAGGTGCATGATGTACCACATGCCAAGAGTCGAAGTGATAGCAGAGCAACATGAGATGAAGTTTCTTGCTCAAGAACAAAATGCACCACCCGCTCAAGGGATTAAAACCACGACCTCGCGGTCGTGAAGGTAACACCCTAACGGCTGGGCCATATGCGCTCATAAAAACATTAACAGCAGGCGCCTACGGGAATCGAAACCCTACACCTCAGATTCCGACTGAATACTCATTCATTAAGCTGACGGTAAGTGAATATTCGTATAATTCATGCATGATATTAAACAGCTTCATCGAAATAAATATGCCTTAAACAATTATCAGATTTTAGTTACTGACATGTCTGATATTATTTTCCGGCATGTATAGTAGGACAAACCACATATTCTTTGGCCTGAATCCAAAATTTCATTATTGTAGATGGGAAACATACATAATATAAGTATAGAGTGCATGATGATACATAAAAAGAAAACATGCGTACACTCACATAAATAGTGAGAAAGGGTAAGATAAATAGATTGATACATAGGGAAAACTGTAGACATACATACAAATGTGCGTACGTACATAAGTATTTCCATACGTGTCTATGTATGCATATAGATAGATAGATGGCTAGATAGTTAGATACATGCATACATACGATATTAGATAACAACGGAATAGGCATTACGTTGTCAGCTTCAGTCGCTTACAGGTGTTTCTGCTAGAGGTTGCAGTGTGCTCAGAGTCAGTACTTCATATGTTACAGCAGGAATAGCAGTAAGCTAATGAAGTTGATTACGTAATTCTTATTCTATTTTCAGTATTTATATTACATTCGTTACTCAACTAATATACACTTTATGAAGCATATATATATTGAGTTGTAGACCGGGTTCTTATGAGCAAACAAAAACTTAATACATACCAGGGGCTGCCCCAAAGAAACTGGAATTTTGCAATGTTATTTTATTCACTTAATTTTACTTGTTTACACTTGTATTGTCTTCAAAATATTCTTCATTTGAAACAATACATTGGTCCAGACACGTTTACCACTGTTCCAAGCAGTGCTGGATCTCTTGCAAAGTGATGACTTTTAACTCCTCTATCGTTTTTTGTTCAGTTTTTCCACATCTGCACATTCCGTAGCACCAGCTCTTGTCAGCACTAATGACCTTCGAAAACAAAGGTCCGGATCTATTTCCAACTGTTCTTTGCTACAACATTTTTCAATCGCAATTCCTCGCTCAGAATTCATTGTCAGGAGCTCCAGGACACAACAGTCGTATCAACAAGTTCCTGACAGGTTCATGACAAGTTTTGCTCATAACAGCGTTCTTGTAATTATAACAACTGTTTAGGCTGCCGCCGTTCTGTGCAGCAGGAAATAGAATTTCATGGAAGCAGGCTGTTCCTTCGTTTCAATCATCTCCAAAACCGACGAACAGGAGGGAAGCATTACAAAGAAAAGACGCAGCACGTGGATTATACTAGACGAAACAGATCGACAGACTGATGCCTTAGGGTCGCATCAGGTGGTTTCTAGCGTTAGAAACCTGAACTGCAATGGGCATGTCCCGCAGAGAACGTTTCCAGTTACTTTGCGGTATCCCCTCGTATATGTGTGTGTGTTGTGTGTGTTGTGCGTGTGAGTGTGTGGTGCGTGCGAGTGTATGCGTGTATATGTGTGAGTGTGTAAAATACCAACACACTCGGCGCTTCAAAAGTTTTTGTTGATAAAATATTCTCACATTCGAAAAGCTATTTTTTAACAGGGTGTTTGATTTCACGTTGCTGCCTACTGGTAGCTTCACACCACCCCCACTATCATCTAAGGGTAAATACGCAATCGTGCCCGGCTTTTTTCACAGATATATCGTCATAGAAATTTTCATATAAATTGAAGTAACTGCGAACAAGGGTTATACTCAGGCTCTCTCTATATTTTATTTCTTACTCCAGGGTAGACTGCAGGTAGATATTACACAGGTAGATAAATATTAAGTAATCTCATCGTATTTAATCTAACTTGGAGTCGTGTTCTTAAGTCAATGTATCAATAAAAGTAAGAAATAATATACGTGTTCAAACAATTTGATGTTGATATTAGAACTCCGATACATTTATTGCGAAATATATTAGACGTTCTAGTATATTTAACTGGTTAGCTGTATTTACGTTTTGAGTTCAAATTCCGCCTTGGTCGATTTTGCCTTTCATCGTTTCGATGTCGTTATAAGAACCAGCTGAGCACTGGGGTCGATGTAATTTCCTAGCCATCCTCTCACAAAACTTTGAGCCCCATGTGTATAGTTGCAGGTAATATATTTAATTGATAGTAAGAAACATGATATAGCGAAGATAAAATAATTGTTAGTCAATTAGAATATACCTATGAACTCTGGCTCGTTTAAATTATATTCGTATTTTACTCTTGAGCCAATTACTAACAAATTATTGAATGATATGTAAACTTGCAAGTGTTGAACCTTAATTTTGATGCATAACGTGTTACTAAGTCTTTATTGTAAATATATCACAAAACCCACATCTGAAACCGCAGCAAACACCTTCATTGATTTGTCAAGCTAATAAATGTTTCCGGGGGTTTTGGAGTAATACGTTTACAGTATGGTATGAGACATTCTGTCTTTATAAGTTATTAATATTATCAAATCTTCATTCATGGTCATCACTCATTTAACAGTCTTGTTGTAATCACGAAAGAATTTCCTTTTCCATATTACATAATTCAGATAGTAAAGAAAAAGGTGGACTTCATGCTATATAATTTAATTAGCATTTTCCACTTCAGATCATGTCTTACGACTCCTACTGTAATCGCTGTAGCTACACGCAATATATAACTATTGTTATAACCATTCACATCGAATTTATTTTCCATTTATCCAACCTCATATATGATGTGGTACAAAGGCGGATATAAGTGTCCAATATGTGTGTACTTGTGCCTACATAAGAAATGATTGATGCACCTGAATATGTCCTAGACAATTTTAATACTGACGTTATAACCAAAATAATAAATGAAAATGTAGAACTTTGCTTCCTGCGTCTATTTCTTTCAGTGAGTGGTATGCTTTTATGAGGGATTCTTCGGGAGAGTATGCAACACTTGACATTTTTTGCCATTCCTCGAATATTTTTCCGTTTTTTTTTTCAACAGCATACTATCATCTTAGACAAGCAGTACGGCAACAACAATCTTCTATTCAGAGTACAAAAACTCGGCATAAACACCCCCGTAAAATTCAAAATTGCGTAATGCTGATATATTATTTTATCGACCACATGGTGATCAAAGCCAAATGAAGTTGATATGAGTGGAGCATGAACTCACAATACAGAACAAAACAATGCATGTATATGCATTTCATGAACACACTAATGATTCTGCTAAAGCACCATTTACATATTATACAAATACTTATTTCCTTAACAGAAGATATTAATGGTAACAGTAGCTTCATTATTTACAAAAAAAAAAATTAGTTTTCCTGAGACTGTTACAAATAAATATATCTTCCGGCTTTAGTTAACGCTAAAATATTAAAGCTAAAGTAGAGGCTGCATAACTCTTTCATTTCATTTTGCTTACACAGACTATTTTGCTTATTTCTTATCAATAACATAATGATTATTAAGGCGCACAATTTACACAAAGAAGAACTGGCTATATATAAATGTATGCATTGATTGAATAAGGGGGAATCAACATATCTGAAAATGGGAAAAAATAAGTGATATGGAATCATCGAACATTTAGAATAACACCAAGGGAATAAATCAATCCAAATGATAACCGAACAGTTCAGCTCTTTTGTGCTCATGCTGGATGTAATTCTTATTTCGTTTTCCTCGAACATGATTCAATGCATTATTGCAATCATTTTACCGATTCATTTGTCTTTTAGATCCAATGAAATAACTCCTGAAATAGGTACACACAGATACACAGATATTTTATTATATATACTAATTCAAAACGACTGCTCATTTTGTAACTGAAGCAGATGCATTTTTCTTGAAATATATATGTGTGTGTGTGTGTATGCGTGCGTGTGTGTGTGCGTGCGTGTGTGTGTGCGTGCGTGCGTGTGCGTATCTGTGTATGTGTGTGTATATATATATATATATATATATATATGAATATATATGAATATATAAATGTATGTGTAATGTTTCAATGTACACAAACAACACGGAACAATAGACAAAAAGTTACCAGGGTAGCAAAAATTCACATAGGTACAAAGGATGTGACAGCCTACTTAAAATGTAGAAAATCCAGGGTTAAGTGAAATGCTTTTGAATAACATAGATAAATAAATAAATAAGTAAAGTTAAACGCAGGTGTTATTCAAATCTTCATACTTCCGACACATATTTCGAACAAAACATATGTATAAACGTAGAGTAATGGTTAGATATTGTTTTGGAAAACTGAGATGAAAATCTACATATGCAAAAAAGAACGTCAGAACCAGAAGTAATTTTACATTGATAAACAGAATTTCTAGTCTTAGAATTACTGCTAAGGAAACGAATGCGATTGGAATTTATATCAGATATACTAATATTGTATGTTATTATTGTAGAAAGAATGGTTAGTGTTAATAATATCAATGTTATTATTTTCATTAATTGGATTTGCATTTGACAACTAATTGTTATGCAAGGAGATGATTTGTGAAAGGTTTTTGGTGCTTGGAAACCTATTCTGATTCTATGTGAATTGATAATCGAATAGTACCTTGAATTGTGGGGAAATTCTTATCTATAGCTTCACGGAACTGATAAGGGATGTTGGATTTTACGTGCTTACCATATGGCATTATCAACCAAACAGTTTTGTTTGGACACACCTTGTTATTAGAGTAATTATCTTTAAAAGTCCTAGATGTAATTTTATAACGGTTATCTCCCTTACACTGCAACATCAATTTTTTCGATGTAGCGTTGTTATTCAAACTAAAATTTATATTGTTACTACCGTTATGCCGTGATTTCATATCGTCATTAATAGAAGTATAATTAATGTCAATTGGGTTAATATAGGTAATTTTTCGGTTATAGACTGCTTTAAGCAAGGCAGAGTTATAAATTTCGGCTTTATCCACATATGGAGTTATTTAATATAAACGCATCTCTTATAGATACACCCATTCCCCCAAGGAATGATTTCCTTAAGCAACTCATTAGTACAACAAACTCCTTCAACAATAAGGACATTAAACAACCCTCTAATGATCTAACTTCTAAATTCAAGAAATTGTTTAAATCTAAAAACAGTCCTCTACCTAACCCAATATTGGAACAGCTTGAAAATGATCGTGAGAAATGTGAAATTGCACCGTTCACCCTTAAGAAATAAGCATCTGAGGTATCTCCACAATATCACGAAAGAAATTCATAACCTGGATGGGATACTGGTTCAATCAGATAAAATAGGAGACTGATACAGACTTACCAAAGATTACTACCTAACACTGCTTAGAAAAGAAAAACAAAGGAATAATAGGATTACTGGTAAATGGGCAACCTTGAACCTAAGAAAATTATGGAGAAATATCACATGCAGATGAAGACAACTCCTTGATCCCAAACAACGTCGATTTATTTGAAAAGATCGCAAACAAAATCTTTTTTATAACCGCACCTTACGACTTATTTGCCCTTCTAGCTCTGATATCGGTGTACTTAGCAAAAATATTCTAGATAACTATACTCCTACCTTAGTTTAAAAATTAAAGTTTACTTTATGGTCTAAATCAGTCCTAGGGGTTGCCTAGTCTAATTCTTTTAATAACAACAAATGCACTAAATTTAGTTCGACATTTCTAGTTACTGATTCCTCTAATAACCCACTTGTACTTAAGAAGGTATTCTGGCTCGCACACAACAAAGCAGGTCGAACCAGGGATGAAATTAATGTCGTGCTACCCACCATAAAATCTATCATTGAATTTGATAACAAGCTGTGGGTCCGTAAAGATATGCCTAATAGTTTTGATGTTACGATGGGAAGTCCTGATTCTGCACAGATCGCTGATTTGGTCGGTATATATATATATATATTCCTTATGAGATAACTGACTAATTTACAAATTTCAATGGAGCTGTATATCGGGATGAGTGTCTATTCTACCTCCAAAATACCTCAAACCCAAAATTACACAGGGTTAAACATAGGTTGGGTGTGATTTTTCGAAACATGTACTTAAGCATTGTTTTCGACGATGATATAACTTAAAGCCAATTTCTTAGATATTACCATTGACTTACATAATGATTCATATTTCCCATGGCATAAACCCTCAACTAATTTTAAATATATCAGCTCTTTCAGTAATCATCCGAAGGCTATATATATATATGTATATATATATATATATATATATATATATATATATATATATATATATATATACACGCACACACACGCACACATATATGTATATATGCTTGTATGTATATAGTGAATACAATTGACTTTCCCCTTTTTAATAATTAGATATTTAGAAATTATTAGTTGTTTACAAATCGTGACTTTGTTGTTGGTTTCTCACTTAAAAGAGGTTTACAAACTGATATTTTGGAGTTTGTTATACACCGTGTAGGTAGTGTTGTGCAACTACGAATATAAACATAGAGGGATACATGCGCGCTTACATAGACGCGCACACACATATACATATTTATATACACATGCATGCATACGTCCATATACAAACACACACACACATATATATATATATATATATATATATATATATA
>NC_068983.1:77251932-77252675 GCF_001194135.2 Octopus bimaculoides
ATATATATATATATATATATATATACACATATAAATACAGATAAATAGACAGATAGATAGGTAGGTAGTTTGATAGATATATAGATATAGGAAGAAGGAGAGAGATATACATGTATGTATTGTTAATATATATGCTTCGAACTATGATAAATCTCTTTTCATTAAAACTATTACAGTTTTATTAAAATACTGGATTGCTTGTATTTTAATCTACGTTTTATATAATTAATAAAAGTGAGATATAATATCAGAATAAGTTAGCAAATTTATTGATATATGCCCATTAATAATGTACTATTTCTTCATATATAATTAAAATCTCTTTCTTGTCTCTAGAACTGTTTACATATTAGAAAGGCAGCAGGCTCATATATAAAAAATGTACGTGAGTAAACTTCCGAACTCTATGTGAAAATTGCCTATCTATCTTCCTATAATCAATTTATAGGAAGGTGCAAAATATTCATGACAGTTTTCACTATGCGTAGGCTGCAGCTAGAGGACAGGTACATTCTATCTGAATAGCAAATTAGCAAAATACTAAACAGTCTGTTGGGAGTCTGCCTCCCCTACTTTCAGTTCATTACGCTTAAAGAAACAACGTGACTACATTAGTATTCAAACTAAACGCGAGGTTTTACAATTAAACTATGTTTCATCTTTTCTATAAGCCGATATGTATTACGGAAATGAGAGGTTTTGTGTTTGTATATATATATATATATATATATATATATATATAT
>NC_068983.1:77252740-77256349 GCF_001194135.2 Octopus bimaculoides
TGTGTGTGTGTGTGTGTGTGTGTGTGTGTGTGTGTATGTCCCTCTTCACTCCATTTCGTTGCTTCAAAGCGTTCAATATACACACATTTTCCACGTCTAGCCGTATAGTCTTTTCTATTTATTCTACTGTGTCGTTTTCCTGTCTTGTTTTCTGTCCGCCACTATATTCCTCCATAGTACAAATTTTTTTGGGTGGTCCGTGGGAAGAGCCATTTTACCGATGCGTCCTGCCCTAACTCTTCGTAGTATTGCTTAATATGTTTTGCTAAAATTATTGTTTCTTTTCAGATATCATCAGATAAATGTAATTAAAAATCATTAGAATGACAGATCTATCGGACTTTCAAGGAAGTCAACTTATTGGTGCTCGTATGGCAGGCGTAACGAAAACAGCCGAAATATTTGATGTATCAAGAAGTACCGTCTCGAAAGTAATGACAGACTTTGAGAAAGAGGGAAACACTTCCTCGTCGAAACAAAACTCCGAAAGAAAACCAAAACTTTCAGATAGGGACTGTCGGACTCTTATGCGAACTGTTAGAACGGGTCACAAAAGTACAGCTCCCCAAATTACTGCAGAGCTTAATGACCACCTCG
This sequence comes from Octopus bimaculoides, assembly GCF_001194135.2. Taxonomy (NCBI): domain Eukaryota; kingdom Metazoa; phylum Mollusca; class Cephalopoda; order Octopoda; family Octopodidae; genus Octopus; species Octopus bimaculoides. The sequence continues at coordinate 77,253,338 of NC_068983.1, forward strand.
AGAACCAGGCTTCCACATAAACCGTTCGCCGGGAGGTGCACAAAGCCGGATTTCACGGGAGGGCTGCAATAAGAAAAACACTACTTTCAAAAGTAAACGTTGGAAAGCGTTTAGAGTGGAGGAAAAACCTACAGAATTGTTCCTTAGAGCAGTGGAAGAATGTAAGTTTCTCGGACGAGTCATCATATACCATATTTCCGACCACCGGCCAAGTATACGTGTGGAGACAGCCAAAAGAAGCAGTTGACCCAGATTACCTTCTTCCAACTGTTAAATATGGAGAAGGATCTGTGATGATCTGGTGGGAGGGGCTATATCTTGGAAATCCGCTGGCCCAATGGTTTCCCTTTATGGCAGAATAAATAGTCAAGACTATCTAAGCATTTTATCTGATCAAATTCATCCTGTGGTTATGGAACTGTTTCTAGGGGAAAACAATCTTTCAGGATGATAATGCACCAGTTCACACAGCTAAAGTAGTTACTGAATGGCACGAGGAACATTCTAGGGAAGTTCAACATTTTTTCTGGCTACCACATATGTTCCTATTCTTCCTTGATACCGGTTCCCATATGCTACTCATATCTGCACACGGTCTGCTTAGGAGGTTGTTTTGTCCTATCATATGTGCTGTTTCTTTTAGTTTTCGTATTTTCCAGTGGTGTTCTCTGTCTTTTATTTCAACTTCATCCCACAGGGGACGGTGGTCTCCATTTTTCCATACATGATCAGCTATACCCGATTTATCAATATCTCCTTGTGTCACAGCTTTGCGGTGTTCGTCTACACATATTTTGAGGGGACTGCATGTTTCGCCTTTGTATAACCTACCACAGCTGCATGGGATGGAGTACACGCAGTCTTTGATCATATTCTCTTCTATTGGTGACTCTACTCGAAGGAGATATTTGCGAAGTGTTGTGTTACTCCTGAATATTGTCCTGATGGCATATGGGCCACATATCTTTTGTATATTTTCGGAGAGGCCTTTCACATAGTCCATGCCTCGTAGAATTCCTATATAATTACTGCCAAAGGCGTTCGTACCCCATATTAAAATAAATTTGCGTAAAATGTTAAGGTGTTTCCCTCTATATCACTGAAAAGTTTCTATTTTAAGGTGTTCCCCTCTATGTCACTGAAAAGTTTCGAAACGGTGCGTCCTAGAGAAAAACGAATTTGCTTTTCGAAATCTGCGTCCCAACGAGAAAGATTTTGGTCATTAGTAACCAAAGGTATGATTTTCTATGAGAAATATCTCAACATACAGATCACCAGCATTATATGTGTTTAGAAGCTGATGTCTTAAATCCCAAAATTGTGTGTACGTTTGTATATGTATATGAGTGTCGCATCTTATAACTGTGTCACATTCTATCTCCCACTATTTATCGATGCTTCTCTCTGATTTTACGCTTCGCACACTGTAATCACTCACCCCTATATATATCTATCCTCTGTCTCTCTGTCGTTCTCCCTCTGTCTCTTTTTTTTTTCTCTGTCTCTCTCTTTGTATAGTTATTGCCCTTACGCATGCTGCTCACCCTCTCTAACTTCACATGGCATCTCATGCAAGTCCGTCACGCGTCTTTCTATGTATCGCTCACTCGAACAGTTTCTCTCTGTCTGTTTTTCTCTCTCCCTCTGTTTTCTACGCATTACTCATTGTAAAGTTTCTTCTATATATATTTACCATACTCTCTCGCTCAGTCTCTCTTACTCTTTCTTTTTTATATGTATATCTCTCAAGCTGTATGTATGTTTTTATATAGGTGTGTGCGTATTTTAGTGTGTAAAGAATTTCATTAAGTCAATAGAGTTGCAGGACCCTCAAAAAGTATCGTCAGCAAGCTTACGGCACACCCGAACACGGAAGGAATAAACTTGGTGATATGCGAACACAAGTTTCTGTCTCACGGACTCGGGAGACACCCAAGTAAAGAACTGCTAATTCACGTGAACCTAAACACATCAACACTCGGTATCAAGCAGTGAAGGGTGGGTACAAACACAGAACAAAGGTAAATCTCTATATATATGTTACGGAGACAATATTTCCATATCTCCTGAGGAAACACAACTAGATCTCATAACACAGGGAAACGGTTGTATAACCAAGTATCCGCAAGCATGGTGAGCGACGTTGCGTAGAAATAATTGTAGTGATTGAAGATAAATGTCTATTCGTACTCCTTCGTTTTAACTCCAATTTTTTCAATTATTTATTCACACACTACAGAATCCCAAACGCAAATCTAGAATTATGTATCATACTACTACTGAATAGCAAACTACGAAATCTGAAGGTGGACGAGTTTTATATTGTACTCTACTACGTTCTTAACAGAATATTACATAACTATATATATATATATATATATATGTATGTATATATGATATGTATGTTGATATAATATATAAACACATACACACACACACACACACACACATATATATATATATATATATATATATATATATATATATATATATATATATACAACCAGGAATAAATACATATATATGTTATATTATATTTAGATACTGAGTAAAAACAGGTAACGAATATGAAGATGGACCAGATGGAACAAGAAAAGAGAAAACGAGGACATATTTTGTAGAAGATCTTTCAAGCTTTTATGTGTGAAAACCTTATCTACAAAGTATGCGATCTGTTGGAAATCTCTTTAGATAGGAGAAACCCTGAAATCCACACATGTATATGCATGTATGCGTTCATACATACATACATACATACATAGTTACATGCATATATATATATATATATATATATATATATATATATATATATATATATATATATACACATACAGGTATATATATATACACAAATATATATATATACATACAGATATATATATGTATATATAAGTGTGTGTAAATATGCACACACATATATATTTGAAATTACGAACATATAAATGTGCCTATATGAATATATTTACGATTGTACAAACACATACATATGACTATATATGTGTAGATATATAT
>NC_068983.1:77256359-77263664 GCF_001194135.2 Octopus bimaculoides
ATATATATATATATATGAGCACGTGCGTGTGTGTCTGTGTGTGTGCGTGCGTGCGTATACAAATGCGTGTGTTCATGGCTCCCCTCGCATATGTTGCTTATATTATTTTATGTTGCTTACTTTGCATAAGTTAATCAGCTTGTCTTTCTCATATTCACTATTTTTATCTTAGTTTTCCAAGTGTTTCACGTATCTATCTGTCATTCACTTTTCTGAGTGCATGCATGTACATACACATGTACGGTGTCTAACATATATATACATGTTAGTGGCCGATATAAATATAACATCTTCTACTTCCCTAAATATATCGATCCATACACATCTTCATACAAGGACTCACTCTTACATATACACACACTCACACACACACTGTTTTTTCCTGTCCCTCTCTCACACACAGAGAAAGATACAGCTACACATTCTTCTTCAAAATGAAACTAATATTCGTCCAGGAATTTATCTGAAAGCTTTCCCTGATATTTCCCTAGGCAAAAGTTATAAATATAATTTTGTGCAGTCACAAGTTTCCACTAATGTAATTCACCAGTTCTGTGATGATTTTCACCTCTTTGCTTAAAGTGACATGTTTGCTATAAACAGACATATGCTGATCAGATATGCTTTTATAAATTATACGTTGTTTCAAGTCATACTGTGAACATCTATCTCCCTTCTAACTCCATATATTCACATCTACAATACTGTCACATACAGGTCAATCAGTAGTACAGTAAAGAGTACGTCTCCTAGTAAAAGCAATAGATTTAATCTCACTTTACTCTCTGATGAAAATCTTACTGAGAGTACTATATTTTAGGAATGAATGCTTATAAAAGAAAAATACGAATCGGGATGTTAATGGTGTCCAATTTCATTGGTTGATATTTATATTGACTCTGCTGTTTCTCTGGTGTTAATGACTGGATGTCATAAAGCATAACATTTATGAAACTTACTTTTTCATCTCATCGACGAAATTTTCATGATTGATATTAGTATTTCGTAGATCCAGCGATTGACTATTAATGTATTGTACTGTAATGAATGGCTTTGATGCAGGGTGGAATATATTCAAAAAAATGTATGTTAGTGTTTCATGCGTCTCATAACAGCACTTGCAACGCTGTAAATTTCATAAATGAAACCATCGCGTCGCAGACCTTCTGTAATAATCAGCAATAACTGTGCTACAGGTCTACGAAATATTTATTATTGCGTTGTTAATATACGTCATAAACAGAAAAATGCAACACAATGTTCATTTACTGCAGTAATAATAATAATAATAATAATAATGATAATGATGATGATGATGATGATGATGATGATGATGCTGCTACTACTACTACTACTACTACTACTACTACTAATAATAATAATAATAATAATAAGAAGAAGAAGAAGAAGAAGAAGAGCCACAGCAATAATAATAATGGTTTCAAATGTTGCCACAAGCGCAGCCATTTGGGGGGAGGGGGGTAACTCGATTACATCGTCCCAGGCCTTTCACTCATACTTAATTTATCGATCCCGAAATGATTAAAGTTAAAGTCGACATCCGCTGAATTTGAATTGAGAATCGTCCAGCGTACTAACGACTCATCCAGCTATCCGCCTTAGAAATAATGATAATAATAATGCTTTTTTACTAAAAGCACAAGGCCTGAAATTTGTGGGGAAGAGGCTTGTCGATTACATCGACCCTTGTGTTTCCCTCGAACTTAATTTATCGATCCCGGAGGATGAAATGCAAAATCCCCCTCGGGGGAATTTGAACTCAAAATGTAAGGACGGACGAAATGCCACTCGGTATTTTGCCCAGCATGCTAACGATTCTGCCACCGACAACGACAATAATAACAATTATTGTTGTTGTTGTTGTTGTTGTTGTTGTTGTTGTTGTTGTTGTTGTTGTTGTTGTTGTTGTTGTTGTTATTATTATTTGTACTCTGGGCACAATGCTTAAACAAATTAAAGAAGACAAATAATAATAATAATAATGATAAATATAAAATACAACACGTCTCATTTGAAATAGAGAGAAGAAACAGATATGCTCGGTAAAAAAACTTTGAAAACAAATAAAGGCAATTTTTTGTCTATGAGCTTGAGGCGTTCGAGCTACGAAAACAAAAATAGTATACAACTAGAGACGGTGCCCTGCCAAAAAGTTAACTCTGAAGCGGCAGATCCCTCTCCTAATGCCACCGCCCGAGTGAAAAACAAAACCAAAAATGATTGGTGAACAGATGACGTCTACACCGTCATGTGTATGCATTCTACACTGCAAACCTATATCAGGGAACCACAGAATAACAAGAGAAACAAGCCAAATATGGAGAAGAATAAAAACTGATAGAAGGTGAAATGTCTCGGAGAATACTCTTGCGAATGGCCGGCGATGTATCCTGTGAGTGGGAAAAATGCCCCAAACCGAAATAGACAAACTAATATATAAAATACACCCGGAAAATAAAACAAAACACTTCATAACTCAAAACAATGGGTCGCAATGAGGCAAAAACAGCATACTACACATCGTATCTCCGAAAACGCATGAAACAACAGAAGAAAGAGGTGACCACAACAGAGATAACACTGCAAACGGCAAATAAAAGGTTAAACCAAAATAAAATCGCTACACTGCAACCTAACCCAGAGATAAATAGACCAGCACAGCAAATCGACAACATACATAGACAGGCGAATAACTTAGCTCAAAACTACAACAAACAAAATAACACATCATAACAGACCAGAGATGGAGATGAACCAATTGAAGAAATTAAGAATATTCGAAGAAGAACTAAACATCATACAATCCAGAAATATGGACCAGCGTAACTTTCTCCCCGAGCTACAAAAAAATAAACAGCTCTGAGAGAAAATAGATACAACAGAGGCTTACAGATAATAATGACCATATCAAAAGTTACATTAGATATCAACAAACTAAATGACTTAATCTACTCAACAGTTGTACTGATATCCCCGGAAACTGAACTTGACACTTACGAAGAAAAACTCCCCAGCCAAATCTCAAACCCCAGAATGGAAACAGTTCATAATAAATAAAATTCAAAAACAAAAGAAAGACTTATCACAATTTTGTGAATTAGAGATTACGGGATCAAATATGAAAAATAAAAAAGACACATATAACAAAACAATACAGCATAAAAAATAGAGAAGTTATCTGAGAGGTAAAAGAAAAATTAAACAGAGCATAGCAGCAAAAACTTGCCGTGTAAAACGATATGATAAACGGGAATTCAAAATAAATACAAAAGTTTTTATAGAAATTTAAACAAAGAAACTGTATCCATGCTAATAACATCAGTGAATCAGTCATACTGGGAAGCATTATGGAGCAAGAAAAAAGAACAAAACCAATGCTCAGTGGATTAGTAGGGAAAAGGAAAGGAAGAACACAATAGAGCAACAAATATGGCCAATTATCACAGGCCAAAACATCCTGAACGCATTGTGGAGTACCAGCAACTGGAAAACTCCAGGCTAGGCAAGGTCGCCAACTTCTGTTTCAAACACCTCACCAGTACCCATAACCACCTTGCGGCAGCGTTCAATTTATGATAAGTGAGGCAGAATCAACACAAAACTGGATGCTGGAAGGGCAAACCACCATAATCCCCCAAAACAAAGACACCATACACGCACATAATGATAGACCAATAACATGCTTGTCAAGATCCTAAAAGACCATAGCATCAGTCATCTAGAACTGGCTTATTAAGCGCCTGGAGAACAACAATGTCTTACCAGAAGAGCAAAACGGATGACGGAGAGGGACGTATATTTATAAGGAGCAACTTCTGGTAAATTGAGCCATTATAGAGGGCTGTAAGAGGAGAAAGACAAATCTGAACATGATTCGGATCGATTACCAGAAAGCTTTCGACATTGTTTCCCACTCATGGATACTGGAATCTCTCCACACAAATAAGGTGGCACCACCACAACTAAAGTGTATTAAACGTGCAATGACAAACTGGAAAACCAGTATAACATTAGAAAATGCCTCAAGTTATAAAGCCTATACTATGTCCATAAGAAGGGATTTTCGAAGGATACTCTCTGCCCCCCCCCCCCCTGCTTTTCTGCCTTTCTCTGGTTCCGCTAACAAAATTTTTAAACAACGTCACCATGGGTTTTATGTGAGACAGACCAAACATTAATCATCTCCTGTATATGGATGATCTAAAACTTTACGCCAAAACTCCATGGAACAGAAACCTTATCAAAATTGTTCAGCAATGATATTACAATGAGCATGTGGCTGGACAAGTGTGCCGGAGACACACTTATAAGAAGCAACTTATTCAGCAATGAAAACACAGAAACTAGAGAATTAGACCACAATCGCCCATACATGTATCTAGGAATAGATGAAAGAGCTAATGTACAACACACAGAAATCAAGGAGAAAATTAGGAGAGAATATTTACGAATATTAAGCACTGATCTTAATGCTAAAAATAAAATAATAGGGATAAACACGCTAGTCATTCCAGTTACAATTTCAGGTTTAACATAATAAACATAATAATAATAATAATAATAATAATAATAATAATAATAATAATAATAATAATAATAATAATAACAATTCCTATCATAATAGGCGCATTAAGTATGATAAAAATATTCAGACAAATGCATAACAAAAACTCGAGGACTTGCAAATATATATAACATATAGAAAGTTGCACTATTTGGCACTGCACGCATCCTACGCAAATCATTTTCAATACAGTAACCATAAGAGCATCACAGCAAACCACAGCACATACCCAAGGCACACAATGCTGCGCTCAGTAGTGAAGTGAAAGCACGCTATAAAAATAAATCTACTGATTAATAATAATAATACGAAGGTTTTGGTCAATGACGAGAGTTAACATGATACCAATAGTAATTTGCGCACTTGAAAGTATCAGCAATCCACGTCAAAAATGGTTTAAAAACACTGGTAAATATATGAAGGTAGAACGCCTACAAAAAACAGCATTGTTTGGAACTGCAAGAATTCTTTGTACGGTACTTGAAGTATGACCAGTAAACAAGTGTCACTCTAGTCTGTCTGCAGGCTGTGGACAGTTGAAACTTTCTATCAGCAAAATAAGGTGAGTTTTCCTCAAATAATTATAATAATTTCTGCTGTAGAAAAAAGTCCTGAAATTTGTGGGAAGAATCTCATCGATTACATAGGTCCCAGTGCTTCACTAGTACTCAATTTATCGCCCCAGAAGGATGTAAGGCAAAGTCGACCACGGCGGAAATTGAACTCAGAACATAAAGACAAAGTCAACCTGGGCGGAATTTAAACTCAACGTGAGTGAGTGGCGAAACACCGCTAAGCACAACGTCCAGCGTGCTAGCAATTCTGCCAGCTCACCGCCTTAAATTAGTAATAATATTAATAATAATGATAATAATAATAATAATAATAATAATAATAATAATAATAATAACAACAACAATAATAACAATAAAATAATAATAATCATTATTATTATAATCATCATTATTATTGTTATTATTATTATTATTATTAGTATTATTATTATTATTATTATTATTATTATTATTATTATTATTATTATTATTATTATTATTATTATTAGATCAGGCTTGTGTCGAATGGAAGATTGCAAAGATAAAGCACTGTACAAGCACTTGTGAATGAATGAAAGTGAAAATAGGTGTATAAAGATAAGAATACATTGACAATTTCATACGGAACTTGAAGCTAAGACAGACAGAGAAGAAAAATGGCTATGAATGACTAAAAGTGAGACGAAGCCGGAAACGGAGGCTCTAATCTGTACTGTCCAAGAGCAAGCATTATGAACGAATTACATCAAAAAGGAATAGACAATACATCAGAAAGTGATAATTTCAGAATTTGTGCACAAAATGGTGAAACGGTATGGCATATCACCAGTCAATGTACGCCACTAGCCCAGAAAGAATTTAAAAGACGACATGATAATATAGCAATGATTGTCCATTAGACGCTTTACAACAAGTATGGACTTGACAAAGCAAAAATGTGGTACGAACTTAAACCCGAAGGCATAATCGAAAATGATAATGCAAAGATCCTATGGGATTTTATGATTCAGTTTTACCACGAGATAGAGAATAGGAAACCAGACGTAGTGTTAACTGAGAAAGAATGTAAACGATTCTGGATCATAGATATAACATGCTCAGCTGACTTCAAGGAATGCGGTAATGAAGAAAGAAAGACGATAGATAGATTAGTATAAGAGGTTAAGCACTTGTGGCCGCTGAAATAGGGTGGTAGTCGTTCCAATAATTGTCGGAGTCTATTGAGTAAAAATTTTGAGAAGTGCATGGAACAAATAGAGGCTGCAGAAAGGGTGGAACACTTACAATATAGCACTACTTGGAACTACTTGAAAACTCCGGATGGTGCTCGAAGAAAAAGGGTGCTACCTTAGTTCATTGGTAGTGAACAGCTGGCACCGTAGTACATCTCCAGTGGTGAAAACTGTGTAAAGACAATAACATATTTATAATAATAGTGTGTTTGATCAGTTTCCAGTATTTTTTTTATTTATTTATCTATCTAATTATTGTAGAAATCGCAATGAAGACTAAAGAACGTATATATGACAAAACAATCAGAAACCTCTTTCAACACGAAAACAATATCGAAGAGAATAAGAGAAGCACATAAATATATATAAACTAATGCGATTAGATAAAAGAGACATTTAATATAAATAAAATATAGTATTCATCAGGAAAACTACATTTCCAGTAGAATCTTTTTGTTTGTTTGTTTTTTTTTAATTTTGGAATATTTTGTATTTTTGATAAGTATGTTATCCCACCAACACCATATCACCTTTGAACATTTAACTCAAGCAGAAGCAAACGGGAACCAGTGACGTCTGTTTAAAGTTTGACATGTGAATAAGGATGATTTATTTCTTTATTATTATTATTATTATTATTATTATTATTATTATTATTATTATTATTATTACTATTATTATTATTATTATTACTATTATTATTATTATTATTTTATGTTTGACTTTTGTTTTGCATTTGTACAAGTTGGATCCAAGTCTCACCCAGAGACCTCAAGAGACAACAAGTTAGAAGTTCATGTAGGTGTTATGCCTAGGGTACCATATATTTGGATTTGTACAGTTTTGTTCAAGTGAATGTTTAAGAAACCATAAGAAAATTATGTTTGCTTTAAAATTTGAGATCACATAGACAGTATTTTACGTAGGATATGGG
>NC_068983.1:77265936-77270251 GCF_001194135.2 Octopus bimaculoides
CTTTATATTTGCTCACTTTTTGGTAGGTCTTGACAGATACGTTTATATCGATTGGGACAGTATTATCAATGAGGAGGCATGATTTTTGTCTGAAGTCTTTCAGTATGATATCTGGCCTATTTGCATCTATCTTTCTGTCAGTTTGAATGGTGAAGTTCCAGAGGAGTGCGATGTGATCATTTTCAAGTACTGAGGGTGGTTTGTGTTCCCACCAGTTTTTATTATGGGACAAGTCCAGGTTTTTGCAAATTACCCAGTGAATATATTGTGCAGCTCTATCATGTCTGTTGAGATACTCTGTAGGCGCGAGCAAACTGCACATGGAGACAACATGATCGATGGTCTCATTTTGTTGTTACCATATTATTATTATTATTGGCATATTATTATTATTATTATTATTATTATTATTATTATTATTATTATTATCATTATCATTATTATAATCATTCTCTCCAGTTAAAGCACCCGAATAAGCAGATAAAAACCAAAATCATCAAAACAAATACTGCTATATTTTCATCGTTATAAACTTGTTTCATAATGTGTGAAATGCTCCTCTAAATACTGCCTTTCATGTACACTGGTTAGTTTAAGAACCATATGACACCGGTAACGATTACGATGATGATGATGGTAGTAAAGTTGGGGATGAGAATGACGATAATGAGGCAGCAGAATAGATTGTGAATAAGTTTCAAAAAATACCAGTATACCACAAATAATAAAGCTTCTCCTGACATGGGAAAGAAACTATAAAGAGGAATTTGGAATTTGGAATTTGGAAAAAGAATACCCCTTAGAAACAAAATTGTTGGTCTATAACATGCGGCGCATATTAAAGCCCCCTTATATTTTATATCAATAGGCGTACATACATAGAAGGCAATATCTGCCGTGAAACAAAAGAGCGCCGGAAACGTGTCTCATTATGCAGCTCAAAAAGTGAATCAGGGATGTTTTGATGACAGAAACTTGAAATACATCAACATGGCATGGATCAATCACGACAAACAACTGAAAATACGCTGGAGCTTGAAGATAAGGTATGTCAATTTAGCAGTTCGAATGGACATTTTGTATCATTTATGCCACATTAATACAGAGAATAACGTATCACCACAGAAGAAGAGAAAATTATTATCGGCATATATCTATTCTAATTCCTACTTCGTATTCACCTACAACTTATAATATATGTGTTATAAACATGTGCAAAAACACTGCTGAATGTAACGATTCATTACAATTATATTCGAGTTATTTAATATAGAGTAAAGAACGAATACAACCCTCGACTCGAAATGTCCAAATGTTTACTGAAACAATATGAGAATTCAAATAATTAAGGGACAACACGACAAACCGATAGCAATTAATTTAACTGCATGGCCAATTCACCCAACAAACAGAGAATATTGAAAAATAAAAACTACTGGTTAGGTCTGATGGGCGGTAAGTTGAAAGGAAAAACCCAAGCGCTAATTATATCCGTTCAGGGACAAGACTTTAGGGCGAATCTGATAAAGAAAACAGGAAGACAGAATTCAGTCAGAGAGTAGATGTAGAAACTGCAGGAAAAGAGAAGAAAGTATTAAACATCTCCTGAATGAATGTAGTAGGCTAGCACACAATGGTTACTAGAGCGGACATGACTGTAGGTAAAAGACTGCGTTAACAGTGTACGTGGCTTCGAAATAACAGGAAAATTGTATGAACAAAAGCCAAAGCCTTCATTCAGAAGTATTACAGGATTGTATGTGAGAACGGGTATGATAACACAGGGCAAAAGAAACAATCTGTATTTTTTTTCAAATCTTTGGAAGACGTCTAGGATATTCATAGACTTGCCTTTGCAAATATGTTTTCCTAATTCTTACGAGAGAATTTTTAAATGTTTTATATAATTCTTTGTATTTTTTTCTCACAATCAAGTTTTCGTCTTTGATTTTCCAGAACAATAACTTAATTCTTTCTTCTTTTCATATAACTATAATATACTTCTCTAATACTTTTCGCTGATATTCCATGAAATATTTTGTCATTATCTGCTCTTGTTTGAGAATTGTCTGCTTACTATGACTTCGTTGACACTCCTGATTTTAAGAACGTACTTCAAGTTATATTCGAAATCTCTTTCTCATACACTGTAATAGCGTAATGTGTATGAGTGTAGGATTGCCAGCCGTTTTTCTCTATAGAGAAATGGTAATACACCCCATATCATGGTCGCACACCTCTTTCATTCTTAATGACTTGTGTGTGAAGTAGAGGTAGATCTCTATTATTTCACAATTACTACGTTGGCAATTTTGATATTCTCTTCTTTGCAACAAAAATTATGTTTACTTCAAGGCAACCAAGAGTCAACATTTATAGGATAACTATCTACCATTCTTTGCATTATTATTGAAGCAGTCGTTTAACCTCTTTAATATATGCTAATTAAAGCAAATTATTCTACTAATGTCGAGACGTAATGCAAAAATAACAAACTATACAGTATAGAACTAGTAGATCTGAAATTATAAGGAAATTATAGTACCAAAATTACTTAATCGAGAATCATTAACGGCAGAATTCATGCGATTGCTGAAGTTTTACGATCAAATATAAAATGCGTGTTTGCAACCATAAGTTATAATTGAGTACAAAGCTGTGAAGGAGAAAGAGGATAAAATGAAAGTTCTTATAGAAGTCAATAACAGGTGTAGCTTTCCTTTAAATTGATAACATCGACATTTTATTTCACTGCAAAATTTCATATTAACTAATTAGAAAATGTATGTAAATTTTCCATTAAAAGAACCATGCTGTTTCTGACATTTGACTGCTAGATCTTTTTTGCTTTTACGTAGTCCAGTTAAGTCAGTAAACTAACAGAATCGTTTGCACAGTGGACAAAATGTTTATTAGCATTTCATCCGTTTATCTTCCGACCTGAATTTCCACCGATTTCTGCTTTGCTTTCATCGGTTAAGAGACGATCAAAGAAGTACTATTTGAGAAGTGAGACAGATGTAATCGACAAGCCAATTCCCCCAAATTTCTAGGCTCTGTGTCTACAACAGGAAAGGTATTAGGTATCCCAATATTTCAGCTTGAACAAACACCCGTCTAACATTCAGTCTATGATCTAAGGTTCTGTTGTATCATAAGCCCAAAATAAATTAAATAGCAAGTAAGAGAAAATGAGCAACTTTTGTGTGTAGATCTTTATATTTTGAAATCAGGATCAATTAAACGAGGTAAAGTATGTGTTCGAGAAGAGTTACATTAATTTACTGGAATAACTGCAGTCAAGAAATAAGTAATTCTACTCCGTATGGAATATCCAGCTTTTCTTTTGTATACTTCATTGATCATGTTAATCTTCTTGTTATTTAAGGATCATTGCTAAACAAAACCCCTCGGGAATGTGTCCTTATTGATACGTATTCTTAAGTGTTTTATTTTGCGAAAAAGTGTTTTTAAGACTCTCTTCAGACGGAACCAACTAAGTGATAAACACTTCCTTCTTAGTAAAATGTGTTTTCGAAGCTAAGTTATTTACTAACAAGCATCGGATTATATGTTTTCTCTTTGGCAGATATGTACGATCGCTTTTGTTGTAAATTCTCCAAAATCTTCCTCTAAGATAGGAGCTGGGTTTTTTTAACAAAAATATACAGTTTTTTTGCAAAGTACCAAAAGCTCCTGTTCCATAATTTTCTGTTAAATTTCGATACCTCATAATGCATATACTGTCTTTGAAAAAGACATAGTTTAGTCTGTTCAGGAAGCGTACAACACAGATTCCATGAATGAACTCCCGAGTAGAGGACAGATAAAATACATTTTACTGAAGAAAATAGAGCAGAAAAAACGAATACTGTGTACAACACACGAATAAAATATTTAATATAACATGGATCACAATTGCATAAATACTATATTAAATATTCTGTTAAAAAATGTTTTTCAGCTGTCTTATGAAATACTTAGGATCAGACAATACATGGTGAATATATTCTCACCAAGAGGGGAAAGAAAATCTAATAGTAGTCGCTGGTGTGGCTGTGTAATAAGAAGCTTGCTTCCCATGCATAGGCGAGGATGTGTGGTAAGAAGCTTGCTTCCCATGCATAGGCGAGGATGTGTGGTAAGAAGCTTGCTTCCGCGCATGCGTGCCGAGTCCGCTTCTTGCAGCTGAGCAAGGTAGACGTGAGGTTTTGAGCTCCGTCTTTGAAGAAAAAGTGAAGTCGTCCAGGTAAGTGTTTTTGTTCCTTGAGCTGCGTGAGATTTATTGTTTGTGTTTTATTTTTGATCGGTAAAT
>NC_068983.1:77270716-77273193 GCF_001194135.2 Octopus bimaculoides
TTGTTTCAGTCGTAGGATTCCGGTTTCAAGTCGAATTGAAGACAGGCCGGGATTACCTAGTGGCCAGAAAAATTGTTTGCTGTGTTTTTGTCTTGAACTGTGAACTGTTGCTTTCTTTCTTCTGTCGTTTTCTTGCTTGAACTGTTTTTTCTTCGAATCCCTTTTTTGGGATTTTTTCTTGAACTGTTTTCTGTTTTATTTTATTTTTTTCCTTTCTTTCTTTTTTGGACTGTTTGAACTAAAAACAAACACGGCAAAAAAGGACACTATCTTGGAGTGGGAGATTGTGGCACTCCAAGAAGTGGCTAGAGTACTTTGAAAAGAGGATGGTGGTGCTGAGAACACATTCCAAGTCGCTCAGCATCATCGCCCTCTTCGAGGAGAGTATAATAGAAAAAGAGTTGGCAGAATATCTGCCAACTATTAAGTTCATATCTCGGGGGTAGGGGGTCAAGTACACAATGGTGTGGTTGCTACTTGACACCTCCGATGAGGCTCGTAAATTGGCGAGCAAGCCCTTAGAGGGCCATGAAATTTTGTTTCTCCCCACATATTGTGGATGGACGTTGATGAGAGCCTGGGTTTGTGGGCTGCCACCTAGGATAAAACCCGAGTGGGTAGAAGATACTGTCCGCCGGGGTCTGGGTGGCAGCAATGCCAGGCTCTTAAATGTCAAAATGATGCCGGTAGCTGATTGGGTCAGATCAAAAGCTGTTTTGACCCTATGGACCCAATCAGCCAAAGATCTGGTTCTACCAGATTTCTTTAGAATGGCCGGTTCCAGGTATCACCATATCAAAAGGAACTGCTCCAGGGCCGAAGTAATGCCATGAAGCAGGATATAAAAACGGTACCCTCCGCTCCCCCATTGGAGGGAGAGACGGAGGAAGTCGTGGAGGTGGTAGCCTCCTCGAAAAATAGGAAGCGAAAGCAGGTGAGCAACAATGGTTGCTCACCGAGGGAGAGGAGGAGGACCCTCCGGTTAAGCCGACAGAGGCCCCTACGCCCGCGACCCCAAAGAAAAGAAGAAAGAGAAAAAACTGGACACGGTCAGCGGATGATAACATACCCCGGCATTTCCCGCCGCTCCGTCGGTGGGGATTGTGCCACCGACGGAGGAAGGCCCGTCAGTGGGAAGTGTACCTCCGACGGCGGAAGTGGTTGCGTCGTCCCTAAAGGAAGAAGAATTATTGGTCTTCTACAGAGGAGGAGAGGTGGAGGAGGTGTTGGAAAAGCACCAGAAGGGAGCAACTTTGACAAGCACATGTAACCCCAAATGACCTCCGCAGTTAGCTGTGGATGTCATAGCGTTGTCCGTGTTACGTAGGTAGTAGGGGCTTGATGAGGAATATCGCTAGTGGCTGGGCAGCGTCAAATGCCACCCGATTTGTGTTTATATGAGGAGTGGTCGATGGCGGAAGACGGGGTCACAAGCGATATTGAGGAGGAATATGGATAAAAATTGGAAAGTCTCAATCTTATGAATTGAGGAGGGCTTTGAAACCTCAGTTCGTTTAATGAAAGTAACATGCCAAACGCCTCCTTTTTTGTATCAATGAACATTATGAACGGAACTCCATTGTATATTTAGTATTTCGCAGCAATCTTCTGTCTTTGGATTCCAAACGCATAGGAATCAGTTCATATGTTCTTCAAATTGTCGAAATCCATATGTATGTATGTATGTATGTATGTACGTTCGTATGTATGTATGTATGTATGTATGTATGTATGTATGTATCTATCTATCTATCTATCTATCTATCTATCTATCTATCTATCTATCTATCTATCATGTATGTGTGTGTATGTACGGTTAATAGGAAAAAAAAAAAGTAGGAAACAAGTTTCGATTTGAATATGCCAAAATGTAGCTTATTATTACCCTGGAAGCTAAATGTTTCCTTTCTGGGATGTTTCTTCAGTGAAAAATGATAATTGCACTAAATTTGAGTGAATGCATGTGTATTTGCAAGCTGATGCGCATCCATAACATACATACACACACACACACATACACACAAACTCTCACACACACACACACACACACATATATATATATATATATATATATATATATATATATATATAAATAGATGGATATACATATACATGTATATATATATGTATATATAAATATATATAAATATATATATATGTATATATATATATACAATATATATATGTATATAAACACGCACTCTCGCATATACGTACATATACATACATATCAAACCATGCTTCTATCTTTATATTTAAGAATGTCGTGATGTTCATAGTTTCATGTAGCTTAAAATGTGTTTATTGTTTCATCAATCACATAATCAAATGCGGCATATAATTGGATCTCATAAAAAAAGAGTACATGCACATATTTATATGAATATGTGTGTGTATGCATATATATGTGTGAGTATGTATGCACGTATATATATATATATATATATATATATATATATATATATATATATATATAT
>NC_068983.1:77275047-77277766 GCF_001194135.2 Octopus bimaculoides
ATACATTTTCTTAGTGAATAATACTTCATGCGATTTCATATTATTAAGTAATTATATCTTGTTATTTCACTTCATTCAACACTATTCATAATTTATAAAATATGGTATAGAATACCTTCCTTGATGGCAGCTTTAGCGAAATAGTTGTATAGAAGTTTCACACCTCTTTTCTCCATTTCATGAAAGGATAATGAAATCTACCTAATGAAGAAATCCGAGCTATCAGTAAAGAGAGATATTTAATCAAGCAATATTCAGTTAGCCTAATATTGAATCTAAACCTTTTATCGATAAGATTTTGTTACTTCAGCATTACACTACTGAACGTTGTACTGTAATCACCATTTTCAATCATAATGGGCCTCATTGTAATACATGATTCTATTATACATTAGAAACCCTCTTTTCATCTTCTCCAATTTCCATTTATTCTGCTCTCTTTCTTCTTCTCCCTACTTTTCTTTCCTATCTTTCTCCTCTTTTCTTCATCCTCTTCCACCTTCTTCCATTTTCTTCTCATAGTTCTCTTACACCTCCTCCTGCTCCCCCTCCTCCTCCTCCTTTCCCCTCTCCGCCTCTTCATAATAATCTTCCTTCGAGTTTTTCTTCTCTTTAAGCTAGCTTTCCCAAACGTCATTTTCGTCTTCCTCCTATAATTTCAATCAACTTTTTTCTACCCCTCTATTGCGATTGCTCTATAATGAAGATGTCTTTGTCATCATCAAAATTGTCATCATTATCATCATCTTTGTCCTCAATATCGTTGCCGTTCACGTCAACTTTATAGTCAACATCAACATCATACATTTTAAAAATCTTACATTCACAAGCTTTACGATTTTCTTCTCGAAACATACGCACTTGCATACCATACCACTGTCCTGTTCTTGTTCAGACTTTCACCCTCCGCAAAAATTCCGAATTTTATTTAATTTACTTTGCGGGAAGGACTGTTCCAACCAAGTCGTGTATTGTCCTTGCCTTCGAAAAGCGGAGTAGATGGAACAGGGAAAACTGACGGATGTACTCTATTTTTTTTTTCGTTGTTCGAAAATGTTCGTTTTCTGTTTTCGTTTCTCATTGTTTTTAATGTTTTTTTTATGTCTTGTGCCCATATATGCATATATGTATACATATAGATGTAGGTATGTACACACACACACACACATATATATATATATATATATATATATATATACATATATGTATGTATGTATATATGTATGTATGTATGTATGTGTGTGTTCCCTTGTGTCTGTGTTTGTTTCCCATCAACTCTTGACAACCGGTGTTAGTTTGTGTTTACATCCCTGCAAATTAGTGGTTCAGTAAAAGAAGCCGATAGAATAAGTATTAAGCTTAAAAATTAAGTCCTGGGTTCGGTTTGTTCGACTGACGACTGAAGCAAGTATCTCTAATTCAGATATAAAACATATTTTATTTGAGATAATCGATCTCAGTCCATAATAAACAGGCTTTTTTTTAAAGTATGTATTGTTAAAATTTTCCGGAATTTATAGAAATAATTTGTTTTTTCTGGCCAAATAAGTTGGGTAACGTCAACTCTTTATTAACGTGTTAATTGTATTATTTATCTTAATTACGTTTTACGAGGGTATAATTTGATAAATATATACAATAATCTATAGGCGAGACTCTAGGATATTAGAGATGTAAGTATATAATTGAACGAAGAGTGTGGAATTCGTTTCGAATTATTTGATTATAAGCTGTGTGAAAAAGATGAGTTGCTTAACACAAACAAAATAATAATTTTTTTAAAAAATCCAAACTATAACAATTCTTGCGTGTCAGTCAAGAAGTGTAATTAATATTAATACCTAAATCCAGGAATTTTGTTTAATTATAGGCTTAGGCTCTTTGTGAAAGAAATTTTTCAGGCGACTAAATACATATTAGTGAATTGAAGTTATATTACCTTCCATTTGGAGTTCAATCATCATACACATATCTAAACTTGATGAATTACCATGTAAACGATCCACGTTTGATAAAACATACTTCTTAATCGATCGTTAGAAATGCCAATTTACTTAATGCTTCAATTAAGTCGTCATATTTGTGCAAAAGTAATTTATGCCTAACTGCAATTATCACATTTAATTTAATCCATACGGAATAATTATAATTTTAATTAAGACCCAATCACTAACACGAAACAATTATCTAAGTCATTAGTTTTATATACTAAATATCTTATGTTGCTGTTTGTTAATTCCCCTTTCTAGAAAATTTTCTTTTTTAACGTTCAATTATATTGTATTTAAATATCTGAAACAATTGCTTAACATTTCCACTTTAGCCAATCACAACATTATGTCGGAAAGTCATTCTCTTAAAATATTATCCACTTGCAGCACCACAAACACAACAAGACATCAACTGCATCGGTGGAACTCATTCTGTGGACAGAGCAAAACTTCAAGTGACATATATACATTCACACACACATATATACATATAGAATGTGTGTGGTAAGAAGCTTGCTTCCCAACAACATGGTTCCGGGTGCAGCCCAGCAGTGTGGCACCTAGAGCAAGTGTCTTCTTCTATAGCCTCGTGCCGATCAAAGCCTTGTGAGTGGATTTGATAAATGGAAACGGAAACAAGACCGTCGGAGATATATGTGCGTGTATGTGTGTATTTGTGTTTCTAAGTTTGTGCCTGGCCACTGCTTGATACCGATGTTGGCATATAT
>NC_068983.1:77278545-77279358 GCF_001194135.2 Octopus bimaculoides
ATATATATATTGACATGAGTGAATATCTTTCTTTCAAGGTGGATATTACCAGGATGGTGACAAAGTGCCAACGACTGGCTGGCTCCGTTCTGAGAACCTTCAGAAACAGAGAGAAAGAAACCCCGATGTTTCTCTGGAGAACATTCGCTCTCAGCCGCTTGGACTACTGCACTGTGGAAAATTGACAGTGGATCTTGAAGCAATCCAGCGAAATTTCACGAAGAAGATCGTCACATTGCAACAGTTCAGCTACTGGGATAGGCTGAAACAGCTAGAACTCTACTTCCTGGATCGAAGGCGGGAGGCATATGCAGTAATATCCATCTGCAAGATCCTGGAAAGGACTGTGCAAAATTTTGGCATTGAAAGCTAAACAAATACCAGAACAGATCTCCAAAAATCCCAGCAATGCAATCGTGCTTGAGGGGCCTACACAAAGTGGATGTAGGTGTTTTAAAATCAAAATTGAATCACTTCCTGTCGAGAGTCCAGATAAGCCCACCTCACGGCTGGAGGTGCAAATCCGAGTAGCGGTATCAAACTCACTTATTCACTAAATGCCACAAATCAAATGAGGTTCTCAATAATAACAGTGTGGCAAAACGGCAGTTGCCAGCATGGCCAAAGCTTTCAGCTGAATCTGATAAAGTATACACACACGGACATAAACACACACGGACATAAACACACACACACATATCTATATATAATGTATATATATATATGTATGTATGAGTTTAATTTTGGGGAAAGTACTATTTCAATAAAGTGTGTGTCTTGTGTGTATATATATACACACACACGCATATATAT
>NC_068983.1:77279533-77281774 GCF_001194135.2 Octopus bimaculoides
AGAAAAATGATAAACGCAAAAGGCTAAATGGATGTGTATGTGTAAAAGTATTCAGTATTCAATATTTTGGCTACAATTGTTAACGGTTAAATGTTCAGTTATTTTGGATAGTATTTTGTCGAGATCTTTCTATTCATATGTATGATTGCATGTATATGTTTTTTTTATTTTGAGAGGAATTATATACATACACACACGCGTGCGTGTGTGTGTGTAGTGAGAGAGAGAAAGAGTCGGGTGAGATAAAATTCCTTGTCGCTTGTTTAAAAGTGAAAATCTCCTTGAAATGGCACCCATTCAAGCTTCGGACAAGCACAAACACGCAACCATAAACACACACGAGGATATAGTAGGAGACATTGGTTTCACAAACGAGTGCTAAATCCAGAAACATATAGTTAAGGATCAAAATTCCTGCCACAGAGACAAGACTCTGTCTTACAATACAGCTGATAGAAAAGAAAAACAAAACAGTCTTTAAATATATAACCAGCTTCCCAAAAAATTTTATTAATAATTATTATTAATTTTCAATTTATGTATCTCTCTTTTAGAGTAACAACATGCAACAAATAAAAGTTTCTTTGGGATTTTATTAAATTTCTTTCCGATTTTTGCCAGAATATTTTTAAACGGCATAGTTTAAATGTAGTTTAAATTTATAGTTTAAAAACACCCAACTCAATTTCTCAGAGAATTAATGTTTTTCTTCGTTTTTCTTGCGCTATCAATTAATCTCATCTCCTAAAATACAACACAAACTTTTTTTCCTCCGAAATCGGAGTCTGCTGGACCTTCGGGTTCCTCCGCTGAACTCGGAGTTAAATTTTCCTCGATTTTGATTTGTTTTTTTTGTTTTTTTCAGGGGTTATCAACTAATCTCGTCTCCTTCTGCTGCAGAAGACATTTTCCCCCTTTATGGGAAGGAGGAGATTAGAATAGTGGATGTTTTTTTATGCTTAACAACTGCTATTTCTAGCATACTAAACAACCACTCGAAGGACCGGCTACCTTTGGGCTTACTTAAAAGAGAGAGAAAATGCTTTACACAACAAATTCCGATATCATCCTAATCTAGACCATCTGAGATGTATATGTAGAAAATGTTATCAACAAATTATCCATGTTTCAGAAAATTACTACACACACACACACACACACACACACACACACACACACACATTTATATTCATATATATATAATATATACGCACATATACGTATATATATTCATAGATATATATATATATACATATATATATATTATATATGTATTCATATATATATCATATTTATATATATTATATATATACATATATATATATTCATATATATATATACACACATATAAACATATACATCATAAGTGTATGTGCATATACATATATATATATATATATATATATATATATATATATATATATATATATATATATATATATATATGTATATGTATGTATGTATATATATATTATTTATACATTGTTCATTTATTATTTAATTGAATGCGACGCATCTATTCCCGCGTAAGTTTATCTTAAGCTTTTTTATACTAATTTCATAACTGTTTTCTTCCTCTCGTCTATGCATCTTTCTTCTTCCATCTTTCTCTAATTCTACTTTTCTCCTCCTCCCTCTTTCACTGTTTTCTATTTCTCTTTCTCTCTCCCCTTTCTCTCTCTAATTGTTCACACGTGACCATCGTCTATCTTTCTTTTCCTCACATGACCATCTTTGTTTTCCTGCTCAGACGTCGAAACGCGTGGACGTGCTTTTTCTTTCTTTTCTATGTTCTCTCTTTACAAAATATCTTTCCCTGCGTCCACTATCTTCCTTTCCTTTTGCTCTAACGAGCCTCTCTGTTTCATTTCGTGCAGTTTCCTTGTATGTCTCCACTGTCATCTTTTTTGTTCCCAACATTTTCCTCCATAAATCCTACATTTTATTTTAGAATTTATGGTAGCTGCTGTCTCTGATAACTCATATTGCCGTTCGAACGCTCGAAATGAGGTGTAGATAGATAGCCGACAACTGATGGTTTTGTTCTGTGTTAACTTGTCCTGTCTTCCTATTCTCCCATTTGCCTACGTATTTCACTCATTTTTATCCTGTAATTACTGTCCACCTATTGTATCTATCTCTCGTGTGTGTTATTTGCAACGTTGGTGACGTCCTATACGCATATATGCCTGTGTGTATATATATATATATATATATATATATATATATATATATATATAT
>NC_068983.1:77283021-77286800 GCF_001194135.2 Octopus bimaculoides
TTATACTCTGCATAAAATAAACTGAAAGGCAGCCTGTTCTTATCGTGGCTGTTGAGTATACTAGAAATAGTACTAATTAAACATACAAAATATCCACCATTCTGATCACCTAATATTCTGCAAAGGGGAAAAATGCCCTCTGCAGTATATTAACAGACGAGGTTACCTGATAGCATCTAAAATAAACCGCGGAAAAAATAACTCCGACTGGGTGGAGGGGGGGGGGCGAATTTCCGAGGTGCCATTTAAGCTGGGAACCTGGGGTCCACCAAAATTATTTCCAATTGGTTCATGCACCTCCTAAATCCATCCCTGTAGGTATGTGTATACACTCGCATACATATCTACAAATATTCGTGCACTGAACACTGATGCGTACGTACATGCATGTAAGTATGTTCTTGTTATTTAATTACGAAAAATACTTAAAAGTTATAAGAATAATCTAGTTTCCAACCTACAGCCCTAACAAATACCCGAAAATAAATTCTGTTTCAACACATCTTTAGTGACCATTAAATTGATAGGAAACATATATATCTTGAACACTTACTTGCACCTGCTGATTAGATTTCAGCGTTATTTGGGTTAACGAATGGAAACTGTATATAGAAAATTTGACTCAGTTATCACAGAGCCTGTACATTTCCTGATAAAACACTCTTTTTTAACATATGAACACAAACATAGAACATTGAATAGATACTTCTGCCATCTTGCTAAAATTTCTTTCATTAAGTTAGCGCAGATATTTCTCCCGAAAAAGTCAATATTTATTTAGCAATTCACTGCAGAACCATTTGAGCGAACTGTTGTGGGGAAGAAAATAGAAAACATTTTTTTCTACGTTAATCGCGTTTCACCTTTCTTTCCAGTCACATTATGTCAATTACCATATATAAATAGAATATATATCACGCATGACATAAATTTTGAGATACAATTTTTTAAAGGAACATTAGCGTTCACTTACCATTATATATTTTATTTATTTCATTTTAACGTACTTATTTCAACATAGCAATAGATTACAAACAACAATGGTTTCACAATAGGTCTTAGTAGTCTTTCATATTTCTTTCTACATTATACTATTTTTTTATTCTGTCGTAAAATCCGTCTTATACCTCCCAAATAAGCGTGGTAATTGCTGCAGGCTTAACTATTCAAATCGAGGTAATACTTTAGTGGTCGAATATATGTATATATATATATATATATATATATATATATATACGTCTGTGTGTCAGTATGTATATACGTGCATTTATGCATGTGCATTGAAATAATACGTATCTCTGCGTATATGTATGTGTAATAGATAGTAATCATGAAAGATTTCCTCCATAAAATTTGAACAAAACTACATCAGACTGTAACAAAAATGGCATAAATAATATTTTTGAAATCGACTTCGTATGTTTTCTGTTCTGTGTTGTTTTACTTTATATTTTTAACGTATATCTTTTGTGTGTTCTAAGTTGAAAATGACGTTAGGTTATTGACAATGGAAAATATAAAAGATAAAATGTAGTTGGTCTTTGTGAAGATTCATTGCCTTCAAGGAAAACTTTGGATATTGTTACTCAGTCATTTATTTATGTATATTTAAGTACATATATTCTAGAATGAGCTTTTAAGACGATTAAAGAGAAATGACTAGTTGAGTTGTAGTTACTTTTATTTTTTGATATACACAAACATGAAGATAACAAAGAAGAAAAAAGAGAACATTAGATAACATAGTATATCTGTAATACTAAGTTAAATAAGATATTCCAAGTAATCCTGGGAAAGGTTACCGTTATACGAATACCATAATTAATAACCATAAGAGCCACAAAGGAGCATATATTCTGTTTTCAAATAAACAATGCATTCCGGCAATAAATGGAAATAGGAAGAGCATTGATTAGTATTTTTAAGCAGTAGAGATATTGTATATGAATTGTCTTAGAAAATGTATCACCTCATTTTCATTTAACTGAATATATTGGATTTTTATTCAGAGTATTGACGGAAATAAGTAACTACTGTTAGACATTTTATGCTTTATTTCACATCGTCAACATTGGATTATTTTTGACAATTTATCTCACTCAAATAGTGTGAGGAACTGCTGTAGAACTGCCCCTGTATTGCAGTGAACGCTACTCTGCTATAGTCATCACGGTCGCTTCAAATTGTGATAAACTGCATTACCAAGTATCCCCTAAGACGAATGGATATTCATAACATACCTGAGCCAGTTTCAAAAACGCAGTCTCCTCTTTGTAGAACTTGGAATTATTTCATTTCTCCGACGGCTGCTGACCATTTCCAGCAATAATATGGCATACACAATAGAATGCTTCTTGTTCATTTAGGGTGGTGCAGACTCGATGCTCACAGACATCTTTATGAGCATCAAGATAAGTCTCAGCTACTACTGGCTGGCATTGTATCACTATAATAAGTGTCCTATTGTCTAGCCCATTGCCTGTTAACCCCTTCTCCTTGGCGTTACTCGCGCTACAATGATTGCCTCTCTCAGAAATGTGATGTATCTTACTTTTCTAGTCCCTATCTACTTTTCTTTTTCAGTTCTCGAAAGTCTTGTTTTCGTCTATTACCTGATCCCACCATAAAATCTATGTCAGATCATCTCCAGCACACAACTTCCTTATATTGTTTTTCTAGAAATTTCTCGTACCTTTCCCGCGGGTCTTGTGCAAAAGTACTTCTTTTCCAACGTCATATCTTTTTTATCGTTTCTTTTATGTTTTACTGGTTTTAGCCAGAGGCTGGAACCATGCTCAAGAACCGCTTTTCAGTGTTTTGGAGGTCCCATTTTGGTTCTGTTTCTCGTGAAGACGTGAGTTTGACGAAGATGCTCTTCTTTGTAACACTTCCCTTGATGTGGGCTCATCTGGGATTTGCAAACGCTACCATTTCTATACCTTGCAGATCTCTTAGGTTCCTTGGTATGATGTTTAATAGCTGTGGTCCCCTTGAAACCCAACCTGTTGCAGTACTGGGACCTTATCTTAAATGAAAAAGATGGTATCCTTGGTATTATGTAGTGCTGTCCAGCTCCGTTGTTTTTATAGCTTTTAATTTTAAAGTTAGGAGATCCTTGCAGGATCTTCCATATGCATATCGCTACATGTTTTGCTCGCCTTCTCTGCAGGGAGTACAGCTTTTGTTTTTGTAGCCTCTCGCAGTAGCTCATCTGTTTCACCGAGTTAATATTATTTGTGTAGTAGCACTGAATTGCCTCTGGTTCTGCCATCAAGTTGATGCTCTGCAGCGGCCATAGTTGGAGGCAGTGAGGAACATGTCTGAGAACAAGAATCTCCTGTAGGAGTAGTAAGATGATCTTATTTCTGGCTCTAAAAGATATAAAGAACCATCCAGCTACACGCCTGCACAGTGTTGCCATACTGGCAATATGCACATGAAATGTTGCGCCATTACTCATGAAGATTCCAATGTCAGGCAGTGATTGTAACTTTAGGATTGCACTGTTCCCTGGTAGTCTGTTTGCGAGGGACACTAGAAACAGTACTGGTCCCAGTACAGTTCTCCGAGGAACTCCGTCGCGGATTAATTTCTCCCCAGGGAGAGCAACATTGGCTGAAACTGCTTGACTTGTGTCCTTTAAAAAGACGTGCAGCCACTCTCCCAGATTTTCAATGATGTCAAGTTCGCGTATCTAGTGAAATATCACATATATATTATATATACAAAACGATCTTCTTACTTAGCAGATGCAATATATATATATATATATATATATA
>NC_068983.1:77287966-77288415 GCF_001194135.2 Octopus bimaculoides
AGAACTATAGTTGGATAAGGTTATAATGTAATTCATTTGAAAAAACCGTTAGAGATATGGACGCTACCAGATAGTACTTAGGACAAGAAAGGAAGGAAGAGAAAAAAAAAGAGAGAAGGAAAATTCAGAGTGTAGATTTTGGAGTAGATGGGATGATATAAATACAATAAAAAAATTTATTTGGAAAGGAATGTTATGTAATAGAAAGTCATTATAAACGGGGTTAATACTGTGTTTCTATGAAAATATTGAGATGAATGTATATAAACACTTATACTTATGTGTATGAGCATATATATACACAAACAGAACTACATTTCCTCCAATAAGTTCATATATGCATATTTATACACACACCCACGTTAAAAACACACACTCACATATACATACGAACACACATATACATATATATATATATATATATATATATATATATATATATATATATA
>NC_068983.1:77290700-77294285 GCF_001194135.2 Octopus bimaculoides
CTTTATCATTATTATTATTATTATTATTATTATTATTTTATGTTTGACTTTTGTTTTGCATTTGTACAAGTTGGATCCAAGTCTCACCCAGAGACCTCAAGAGACAACAAGTTAGAAGTACATGTAGGTGTTATGCCTAGGGTACCATATATTTGGATTTGTACAGTGTTGTTCAAGTGAATGTTTAAGAAACCATAAGAAAATTATGTGTTTGCTTTATTATTATTATTATTATTATTATTATTATTATTATTATTATTATTATTATATAAAAAATCACAGCTTATGTTGGTGGATATGATGGAAAATAATGTCAGCTGTCCACAGCCAGCATACTAAGCTGCACTTTCTAAAATGTCATGCTTCAAACCCTGCTAAGTATTCTTGCAGTTCCAAGCAATGCTGATATTTTTAGGTTTTCTACCTTCACATTCGTATCAATCATTTTCAACCATACTGGAAGTTGAGTGTTGATACTTCTAAGTGCACCAATTACCATTAGTATCACGTCTACTCTCTTCATTGATCACAACCTTCGCACTTCCTACTTCAAATCGTCGTTGTTATTTTTTTGTTCTTCTTTCACATTGATTCTGTTGTCACCTGGGAATGTTATGCCGATTATCATACGTATTCTTTCTTTTTTATTCACCACAAAATGTCCCGTGTCCGATGTCAGGGTGGGTGATCGTAGCGGCTAATTGCATCCCACAGGATGTTTAAATTCTCATTTTCGGGGCCTTCTTCTGGTGTTTGCTCATACCACGTCTTTGCTCTTTGTATGCCGTGATTTCTACTGAGCTTCCAATGGACCATTCTTGCTACTTTTTCATGGCATCGTTTGTATTTACATTGTGCTAATATCAGAAGTGTTGTCTATACTGCACTTCATGTAGATGGTCCTGAACCCCTGTTACTGAGCTGCGCACATGCGTGCTTCTGTCTCTATCTTCAGGTCATTCCTCCTCATCCATAACCATCAGTCCTCTCTATCTGTCTTGACGTTCACATCTCTTGCAAACTGACCGAATATTTTCTTTTCTATCTATGCTGTCTGTCCTTTTTTTCATTTCTTGTTTAAATTGTTCTTTAGTTACACAATTTTCAGTGTCGATGGCACCGGCCTTCTTCGTCTGTTTCAACTATGGCTCCATTGCATTTTTTATATACCACCCTAGGCTGTTTTCCTCTGTTTCGATAGAGTCCTGGCAACTG
Source organism: Octopus bimaculoides (assembly GCF_001194135.2). Taxonomy (NCBI): domain Eukaryota; kingdom Metazoa; phylum Mollusca; class Cephalopoda; order Octopoda; family Octopodidae; genus Octopus; species Octopus bimaculoides. The sequence continues at coordinate 77,291,916 of NC_068983.1, forward strand.
ATTAAATCTCTCCCACCCTTCTTCTGGACAAGTACAGCCTATCGGAGACACTCGTAGTGTGGAAGACTCCGTGTACTATCAACATTTTTCTGGTCTTGGTATCCATTTTCTTCATTTCTCTCTTTTGCCATTTAATAATTTCGCTCAATACCGAAGTGATGTCATTGCCCACGTATTAACTACTTGGATATTTTTTCCATCCAGTTAATTTTAAGCGCAACAACAACCTTAGTCTTCGGAAACACTTCATCCTCAGTTGCTTTTTCATTTCCTTTCCCATTATCTCGTTGAACTCTAGTATACCAATGTATTTGTATCCTTCACTTTTAATTTGTTTAATCAAGTCTTTATCCGGTAATCTATCCCTGCCAGTGACTTACCTTCCCTTATTCAGGTAGTTTATTCTGCACTTCTTGAGTCCAAATTCCATTCTAACATCAGTACTTTTTATTATATTAATATTCTTATCAACTAATTGTAGTTACGAAACATTAGATACTTATTTCATGGTTAGCTGCTAACTGGAACTTAACCGTGAGCTAAGTGCATATGCCTATGTGTGCTTCCTACAACTAAAAGAGCGGGGTACGAGAGTCTGCTGAAAATTACATATGCCAAACAAGATACTCTTATGAAATAGGAACAAATGAGTCTTATTTTACAACATATTTCCTCTTTCGTTCAACACAATACTTCCATCGGAGTTGCAGTGCTTGAACGCCACTGGTGAAGAAGCTTTTATGTTGTTAATAAAAGGAATCATCAACAACAGGTATGAAGTCAACATCACTGCGATGTTGGCTCCCAATCAAGTGTTTTCCATGTTCAGGAACATGATAATCAGTTGATGCTAAATCAGGGGAATCCATTGAAACCAACGACTTTTGTGATAGAGCATCCTCTTGATGAAACCTGACCATTTTGGTCATTGTTCATAGGCGTTTGGTCTTCATAGCATTTCGTAACTGTCACATCATGTTGATATATTACTCTCCATTGATGGTTTGGTCGTTTTGGATATAGTCAATAAACACAATCTTTTGTATCACAAAAAACTGAAGCTATATTCTTACTAGAAGAGGAAACGACCTTTGCTTTTTGGAGCAAGTGGCAAGGGGTGTTTCCACTGTATTGGTTTTTCTCATCCTGGTTTAGGAAACCCTCAACGAAACGAGCAAGATTTGCCTTAAATAATGTCACATTTGGCCGTGATGTGATCAACCTGGTGTGCTTTATCTCAAGTGTAAAATATGTGGCACTCGCCAAGCGCAAATCTTTGTCATGCCAAGTTCATTGTGCAGACTATTGTCAAGTTTCTCACGGAATATGCTTATATCATAGGTATTTGATAGATGTTCCTTAAGGCCTGTTCCTGATCTGCGCACATGCGTGCTTCTGTCTCTAACTGCAGGTCATTCCTCCTCATCCATAGCCACCAGTCCTCTGTATCGTTCACATCCCTTTCAAACTGACGTTCATATTGTCTGTCATCTATTAACAAGTCGTAAACACCATAAATGTTTTCTTCCTTGGCCGTTGCAGGATTTACAGATCTTGGGTCATATTCAAGACTTTCCCTTCCCCTCTTAAAATCAGCAGCTCACTTATGTATTGTTGATAAAGCTGGAGAGTCACCCCCTTATGTATCAACCATATCAGTATGAATGCCCTTTGGAGCTAAACTCTGTTCCTGTAGGTATTTGAGAATAGCACGATGCCAAACTTTGTCGATTTTTAAGAGAAGTGGCTACTAGTTCCTTTTTTTGAAGTATTCTTTGAACAATCAGATGGCGGTTTAGCAGGAAAGAAACAATGCCGCGATTAAAGCGAAAAGTTGAAAATAATCCGTACAAGATTTCACAGACTCACCTTTCATAATTAACCTACAAACTTTCCACCTCGCATGCCTAATTAATTTATAGCGCAAGATATAAGATGCTGATTTGGATACAAAATAGCTATTTATTATAATGCATATTTAAGTAATGATAATTTGAGCATCTTGTCTGTGAAAAGTTAAATTGCAAAATACATTAAAATGTATGTCAAAATGACAGTAATACTTGGACATCGATGGGACATATTCTATCCCCTGATGAATTACCGCAATGGTATAATGAGACAATATGTCTAACCTACATCAAACAATGATTAAGTATATGAATAACGTTTTACTCCAAGCAGTATAGTTGCATTCATATTTCCAGAAACAAAACGGCACAGTCAAGTAAATGTATTAGTAACAGACAATCATCAGTGCACACACAAACACACACACACATACATACACACACACACACGCATACACACACACACACACACACACACACACACACATACATACATATATATATATATATATATATATAT
>NC_068983.1:77294910-77300026 GCF_001194135.2 Octopus bimaculoides
ATATATATATATATATATATACATATATCCATGAGTGTGTGTGTGTGCGTGCGCACGTGTATAGTTGCGTATGTTTGTGAACCCACATTCATGTCTATTCATATATGTGTATATGTGCAAATATATACATATACATGCATATATGCACACACACACACACACACAGATATATATATATATAGACATACACGTCTCCCTCTGTCTGTGTGTGTGGGGGGGGGGTTAAGTGCGCATTTGTATGTGCCTGGAAGTGTATGTGCAAATTTATTTGCTGAGTCTTAATGAAATGCATAAGCTTTATTTTTGCAGATCATGTCTGAAAAAATTATTTATTGCTGTCCACTTTGTCGATGCTTAAGTGATTATACATTTTGAAAGATCGTATATCAGATGGGCTTTACATCGGTTCGTTTGCAAGCTAGTTCTCTTATTTTGTCACTATAGCATTATTATTGTTGATGTTGGCATTCCTTCGCTTACGACGTCAAGGGTTCCAGTTGATCCAATCAACGTAACAGCCTGCTTGTGAAATTAACGTGCAAGTGCCTGAGCACTCCACAGACACGTGTACCCTTAACGTAGTTCTCGGGATATTCAGCGTGATACAGTGTGACAACGCTGACCCTTTGAATTACAGGCACAACAGAAACAGGAAGTAAGAGTGTGAGAAAGTTGTGGTGAAAGAGTACAGCAGGGTTCGCGACCATCCCCTGCCGGAGGCTCGTGAAGCTTTAGGTGTTTTCGCTCAATAAACACTCATAACACCCGGTCTGGGAATCGAAACCGCGATCCTATGACCGCGAGTACGCTGCCCTAACCACTGGGCCATTGCGCTTCCACTAGCATTATAATAAAAGCGTGTAATTCTCCAGAAAGTTTGATCGTACTTTTAAGATTGGGAACATTTAACTATTTGTGTACGTTTCAGTTTTACCAGTGCCTTCGTGCAAAAAGTTACATTCTAGTTTCTCTATACTCGCTCCCAAATATATTATACAGAACTGGAAAACAAATCGTTGGTATAAAGTTTATATATATTTTATATGTGAGATCACTATGAGAAACCACGGAGATTTTAAAGCCAAATGCTTTCATTACTATGAATGATTTAAGTGATATATTCCATGTGTTGGTGGGTGATACACTATAACGAGTTGATTATACCAATATGTCTTCTACATGTCATATTCCGCTCTTTTATGCAACTCAGATTTTAAGTTTCTCTTGAATGATGCTTTCAAAGAATTTTTCGTCCTAAAAGTGAAGTACTCGACTTCTTTTAAATACACCCGCGCGCACACACACAAACACACATACACGCACGTAATTTTACTGCTTGGTACGCTGTGCGAGTGCCTTCAAATAAAGCCTCCGACTAACCAAAGCCTTGCGAGAGGATTTGGCTGGCGGAAACGGAAAGATGCTAGTAGTATGTGTGTGTGTGTGTGTGTGTGTGTGTGTGTGTGTGTGTGTGTGTGTGTGTGTGTGTGTGTGTGTGTGTGTGTGTGTGTGTAAACGTATGTGCGCGTGTTTGTAAGGCATGTCTTGACAGCCGGGGTTGACATGTTTACGTCACCGTAACATTGCGCTTCGGCAAGAGGGATTGGTAGCAAAAGTAACAGTAATAAATATGAACTGGGGTTGATGTGTTCTACTAAAACCTTCAAGGCGTTATTCGAACGCGAACGCTGTGAAAGGCTTAATATGGCATAAGAACATTAGTGAAGAATTGGTAATTTAAATATATGCAGTGATGACAGATATGGGATGATATATCCAGAATTTGAGGTAAATATTCATATTATATAGGAGTGAATGTGAACTATTATTGCTGGTTGTAATGAAATTGCAAGACACGGTGTTTTATGAATCATGATATCAGGAACGAATGCATTGTATTTTAAGAATGTAGTTCGGCCAAACACTGTTTCTTGTTGATTTCCAGTAGAATAAAATTTCTGTTTTTGAATACATCAAGGGTGTCATATCATTAATCTATGACAAATTCCTTGGATCAATGGAAAGCAGGTAAAAGATTTCGAGAATAGAATACACTCAAAGATGTCACAATATGCATTCATCAATTTCTCGATGTATTGAGATTGAGTATCAGAGCGTAAATGGTCGGTAGTTTAGAAATGTATAGTAATGTTACAGTAATCGAAAACAAAAGCACGCTTACACATACTAATGTAGAAACATACTCATACGTCTCCACCCCCTCCTTTTGCTCTCTCTCTATTTCTCCCTAAGTATATCTTATGTATTATATATATTATATATTATACGGTAGTGGTAAAAGGTTCCTGGATTAGTGCTATAGCACTCCAACAAATGGTAGCACACGGTTGCGTGTGCAGTAAGTGCTAGCAGTGATCTTCATGAGGCAGTGTACAGAGTGACACAGTTGTGTTTATTTTCCAAGTTGTGAAATTCATGTTTTTGTGATCACTTGTATACTGGAGTTTGCGATTTTGTCATGGACAAGAGCAAAGAGCCAACGTGGAATTTTGTATTAAAATTGGGACGTCTAACTCAGAGACATTGGACATGCATTGGTAAGCTTACGGGAATGAGACAATGGGTGGTACGGAATGTTTCGAGTGGCATGAGTGCCTCAGAAGCGACCTAATGTCCCTGGAAGATGTTGAGCGATCTGGAAGTCCTAGCACAAACTCCACCCCTGGAAATGTGGGGAAAATCCATCAGCTTTTGCATGAGGGTCGTCGGAAGAAAATCAACGACATTGCTGATGTTGTTGGTCTGTCTTATTGGTCCATGTAGTCAATCCTAGCGTCGAAATTGAGCACGCGGCGTGTATCAGCCAAGTTTGTCCCCCGCCTGCAAACCACGTAGCAGAAAGAACATCGCATCGAAGTCTGTCAAGACAACCGTCAGCGTGCCGCTGATGACTCTTCCTTTATTTTGAGGATCATCACCGGGGACGAGTTTTGTGTCTACGTGTACTACCCTGTGACAAAGCAGCAGGCTGCAGTCATCACGATAGAAGTGCCCTTGATCTCCACGACCAAAGAAGGCATGACAGAGTCGCAGCTCAACCAACACCATGCTCATCGTGTTTTGTTCGATAACCGTAGTATTCTGAATCGAGAATTCGTCTCACAGGGCATGATCATTAATCGAGAATTCTACTGCGACGTTTTGAAGCATCTGGGGGGATGACATTTGGTGAAAGCGACCGGATTTGTGGAACGCGAAGAATTAAATTCTCCTCAACGACAATGCACCTTGTCACCGAGCTCTCCTCACCCGTTAGTTTCTTGCCAAAACAACAGAGCATCGCTTCTGCACCCGCTATATTAGTCAGATTTAGCACCTGTGGACTTCCATACAGAAGTGGAAAATGCATCTGAAAGGCCACCATTTTAACACCACTGTTGAAATCGAGCGCATATCGGAGAAAGTCTTCGACTCAGGAAAGACATCTTTCAGGCCGGATTTAAAAAGTGACAAAAACGACAGGACCAGTACATTCTGTGCAAGGTGACTATTTCGAAGGACATGATGTTAAAACGTAGGTAAATAGGTTATTCTTTATTAAACACTAGCAGTAATACCCGTCGTTGGTCGGGTAATTACTTTTACTGTTTCTCGGGCCGACAAGCTAAAACAATGGGTATATCATAGAGAAGATTAACTTCACAGAATTCAGTTTCATGCGATGGCACTGAAAAGGCTGCAGGTCAAGTGGAATGTCACTGTTGTTACATAAAAAAGCATTGCTGGTCGTGCGTTTATTTGGTGTTAATTTTTTAACGGTCATTTTTTTAGTAGACGTCTTTTTTTGATTAGGAATATCAGTAAGCAATAGTCAAATGAAATTACAAATGTTGTGTCCGGTCAGTGTTAGTGCCGAAATTCCGACACTCTATTACAGAAATGGAAGGCAAGGCAACAGTAAGTAATAGTCCAATGAGATTACTAGTGCTGTGTCCTGTCAGCCAGATTTAGATTTACACGTCCTGCATGTATATATTGTATAAGAGAAAAACATCTAATAAATGAAGTAGAAAAATGATGGATTTCATATACGAACTTCTGTTCTTCAAGTTGCAGTCCAGCAACTTTTAGTGTATGGCCTTGACTATTAGTAATGCTCATATCAGAATCGAGAAGCTACATAATGGGTATATCATATAAAAGAATAGCTTTACGGAATCCCGGTGACTGCGATGGTGCAGAAAATGCTAGGTCAAATGGAACATCTATTTGTCACAGTTCCTTTTGACGTTTGAAAAGGCGGCATTTCGTGATTGAAGCTAGAAGAATAGCTATATCATATAGAAGAATAACTTTAGGGAATCCAGATGACTGTGCGAAGGCACTGAGAAGGCCACAAGTGAAGTCGAAGACCCATTTGTCATGTTTTTTTTTTTCAGATTTGAATAGGCCGTACGCCCAATGAGAATTGAAAGATTCATTTTCGAATCTGAACCAGGATGAGACTACGACTACAGATTTCGGTTTGCGCGTGTCTCGTCATTTTCTGCTGCACGTCGTCCGCTTGTTTGGTGTTCGTTTTTTGACGGTCTTTTTATTAGGAATATAAATAATTGTAAAATGAAATTACAAATGTGTGTGTCCTGTCAATGTAAGTGCTAAAATTTCGACGCTATATTACAGGAATGGAAGGCAAGGCAACAGTAAGTAATAGTCCAATAAAATTACAAATGCTGTTTCCTGTCAGTCAAATTTAGCTTCACTCGTCCTGTATGTTTGTATCATATAAGATGTATACATGAAGTAGAAAAAAAGATGGATTTCATATACGAACTTCTGTTTGTTCTTCAAGTTGCAATCCAGCAACTTTTAGTATTTGGCATTGACTTTTATTAATGCTCATGGCAACAGAATGTCAGATAAGAAACTGTAAGGGCTTAAATTTGAATGAGACTTTAGATGGTATAACTGGTATGCGACGTAGGAAGACGGTGTCACGTTTACTACAATCAGTGAGAATATTTACCTCAATGCAGTTCGTCGTAAGGTTTGTGCAGAATTAGTGTTGCCTCCCTTGGACCAATTACATTCATTTTATGGGACAATCAAACACACAACCGGACATAATCTCTCTTTTATATATATATATATATAT
>NC_068983.1:77301671-77306605 GCF_001194135.2 Octopus bimaculoides
ATATATATATATATATATATATATATATATATATATATATATATATATACGAATATATATATGTATATATATAAATATTCGTGCATTTATACATGTATGTGTGTGTATATAGATACATATGCGAGCATTTATATATCTATGAGTGTGTGTGTATGTGTATATGTTTATATATGTGTATGTATGTATTGTGTAACTCAGATCACTATAGATGGATATTCATGTAGTATCTAATAAACAGTTTCTATGGAGAGCTTTAACTTCTTACTATTTACTTGCATACGTGGAGAAGTTTGTGCATATTTAATCGTGTTTTGGCAATTTTACATGTATATACGAAGTGCTGAAAGCCTAATGGGAAACATTTAACAATTTATTATGAAGTTTAGCAAATTTATAGCTACTGATATTTTAGTGTTCCATTAAATCTGCTCAGAGTCATATGAAGATACGAATTCCACTTCACTCATTTTCCAGACTGAAAATCCTGGTATTCCGTCAATCAAATAGTCATTGTATATTTCTGCGTAGTAAATCATATATTTCAATCTGACTGTTAGGGATTATTGGTTGTATCATAGCTAATATTTATTACTGGTGTTCATAATTGTTTTCAGCTACTTTAATAAGTACGTTATTTCGGGCATTGTATTATATGGCTGTCTGCAATCATGAAGGATTAAGTTTCAGTCCTAATGATATATATCACTATATTTATTAAATGATAAACGTTTATTAGCGCTAAAAGTCAATTATCAAAGCGTTTGATGTTTATAACCATGTTTAGCATGAATGTGAACGATGTTTATAACAGTGCTTGATAAATGAATATATCCAATAATAATGTCTCGATATACGAGTTGATTTGTTCTCGTCTCGTAAGGCGGATCTTCATAAAGTAAGATATTACTGTATTGGCAATTGACATACATCCCATTATAATCAGAGTTAAAATTCTAAAATTGATTTTACTCTCATGGACACCAAGGACTACTCCAGTTCTATATTTGAGAGATGAGGAATTATGTACATCATTTACATTATTTACATTTGTCGGATATTTGTCCTCATCTTGTTTGTTGTTAACACAACGTTTCCTCCAGCCTTCATCAGGTGTCTTGGGGAAATTTCGAACCTAGGTTCTCATTCCTAAGGTATTTTTCAATGGAGAAGAAGAAGAAGAAGAAGAAGAAGAAGAAGAAGAAGAAGAAGAAGAAGAAGAAGAAGAAGAAGAAGAAGAAGAAGAAGAAGAAGAAGAAGAAGAAGAAGAAGAAGAAGAATTCGAAATTTGATGAAGGCTGGAGGGCACGTCAGCCGAAACATTGTCTTATTAACAAACAAGACGAGGGCAAGTATCCGTCAAATGTAAATAATGCAAAGACTAGTTGCTTAGTACGCGGCCAGCAATTTAGTAGCATACATAATAACCTTAAATTTGTAACGCTGCGATTAAGATGGAAAATTTATTTTAACCGTGCAATCAAGGTAACTTCAGAATGGTTGTTTGTCCTGCCAGATAAAAAAGCCAATTTTCTTCTCACAATTTATCCTCTAAATCTATTCAAGTGTTTCAAAACATGTTTGTTTCTCTCTATGGCTGATAAGAACTCAAGATAGTCATGACTGGAACAACTCAAATTTAGAGATGACTTCTTTCTCTCGTTCTCTCTCTCTCATTCTTTCTGTCTGTTTCTCTATCTCTGTCTCCTACGGCGTCATTATCGGAATCCCATGCTATGTTGCCGCGCGCAACTTGGCATTTATTGGGCTGAGCTTTGTGGAACCCGCTGCTAAAGTTGTCGAGTTCCTTCTCTTTGTGCCAACAAGCTATTTTCTTTCAGTCTGCCGGTTGTTACCAAGTGTTCAATTCTTGTTCTTATATACTATCGAATGGACTGAGGCTGTCGCCTCATCATGCTGCTAAGAAACATACGTTCGTTACCCCTCGAAGGACCTCACTATTTTTCAAGCTATTTCAAAAGAAAATCGTCGACACTTTGTAAGTAACTACATGTTGATGTTCGAAATCACACAACCGTTTATAGGCATGGGTTGTATGTATGCGGTTAGAACAGGTGTGTGAACAGGCCGCGAGATCATGCAAACTACTTCCCTCTCCTAAGTGTTAATGAAACCATTTGCTTAAACAAAAGCGTAGGAGAGCTAGACGCTCGTAAACAAAATTTAAACAGGTAGATGGCAACTGAAAATGTCACTCTATTTTTGCTGAGACACGTCGTATATCTTGAGATTTTAGGTCCTACTTGTAGGGGAAGAAATCAACATGGATCGGATAAATGAGCTACTTTCAAGTTGAAGAAAAGGTGTATATTGAATTCGTATTTATCTACGCTACCGGTATTCATCTATGTAATGTGTTCTGAGTTAACTGAACTATTGATAATACATCTTACGACCGTAATTAATCCATGGTTCACTTTATGTTTTGCCTTGCATCATGTATCCTTCATTTTCAAAGACTTAGGTGAATATTGAGTGAACTTGGTTGTTATACTAAGTATTTTTACGTCGCTGCATAGAGAAGAGATTCTATAGATTGTAAGAAGCTGTTTGTGTTTATTGGGGTGGGTTTGATATACGTATGTTCGAAACCACTTGCAAAAATTTGTTCAAATGTTATGCTTATATTCGGACATAATCAAATTTCATTTAATCTGAACACGGGCATGATTCATGCATTAAATCATAATCCTTCTTGCAAGGTTTTCATTAACTGTATGATGGAGAGTCATTTGAAGTTTATTGTAGAACGTTTATTGCCTGGCTAAAGTTAGAACTGGCGCTTCTATTTATTTTCTAGTTTAAATGAGACAATTGTATCTGCTCAGTTGCGTTTGTATCCATTATTTATTTGGTCTCGTTCTGCAAGCTATTTGATTTTGGTTCAGTAAGGCTCGGAGATAGTAGATTTACAGATTTCATTTTAGAATGAATAGATCTTCAAATTTGACGCAATTTCTGGGAATAGAATGTTTCAAAATTTGTAGCAGTGGTCAGCTGGCATTATTTTATCGACCGCGAAAGAATAAAAGGTAAAGTCGATCTCGATGGAATTTGAAATTGGAACATGAAGACCGTCCAAACATTTTTCCCGGTGTGCTAACGATTCTGTCAGCTGGATACGTTGCCTGTCAAGGAAAAATTGCTTTCAAATTTTGGTACAAGGCCAGCAATTTCAGGAGTGCTGGTAAGTTGATAACATAGACTGCAGTGCGCGGTTGGTACTTCGTCTATCGACCCAGAAAAGATGAAAAGCAAAATCAACATCAGCAGAATTTAACCTCAGAACGTGAAGACGGATGAAATGTCGCTGATCATTAAAAATCACTGATCATTAAAAATCCACATTTTTATTGCAGTTAACTCGAAAACTTTAAGATAAGGTGCAATTCAGTAATAACTGTTCCATATAGGCTTATGCATTCTTCTCCGTGAGATACTCTAATACGATGATCAATGTTAGCTGGGGTATAAAGTTTTATAATGTAGTCCTAATTGTCTTAAATATAGAAATATTTTCCCTTTTAATTCGATTTTTTTAAAAATTACTTTTATTTACTATATAATTCAAAAGAAGAAAAAACATATATGTACTGTATAATTTGTATTAAATTCTGAAACATACATGCAAATATATATTATACATACATACATACACACACACACACACACACACACACACACACACCCACACACCCACACACACACATACACACACACACATATATATATATATATATGCATATGTGTATACATTTATAAGTGTGCTTATATATACATGCCAACACCTAAACATAGTTATGCACATATATTTTTGTCTGAGCAATATATATATATATATATATATATATGCCGTCTAGCAATTTTTGTATTTGAGTATGAATGTGTGTATACGTCTATTTGCATATGTATAATGACAATAGAATTGTCGAAATAGATGGTATCTGCATTTACAGCAGTGAGACCTGGACATCTTTGGCGAGCTTGAAGCGGAATTGGTCAGTATTGTCAGTATTCACCAATTTATTACCTTACACGATATATCTGATACGGACAAATTATTTCAAAAGCCACAACAGATTTATGAGCATCCGTAATACATAAGCGCATTCTTAAAGCATTTATAAAATAAACCTGATGCTATGAAAGTCACGTGAGCCACCAGTGCAGCAAGATAACAAATCCACCCTGTATCCTACTACTTCTATTTTGCAAGAGCTAAACTAATCTAAGCTATTTAAAAAGAAAATCATGAAAAAATTACATATCAGAAGGGATTTTATGTATTGTTAACTCAAATAAGCTTATCATTCTCATGTTTTATAAAAAAAAAAAAAAACGTTCAGTCATCAATTTATATATCTTACGTGCATGTAAGTGCGTATTTTAAATAAGGACATATGTATAAAATAAAAGCCATTGTAGGCTATATCATACACATATTTCTATTTTCTTTTCAATATCACCGAGCGCACAATTGAAAATCTAATATCTATGATTGACTACGTACATTGACCTTTCATGAATATATTTTGATTTTGTATATGGCTGTATGCATGGGAGAAATAGAGTGCTAGGTAGAGATAGATTGAAGATTGAAAAAGAGAGAGAACGTGGGGTGCATTAGGTTGAGTGCTTCAGGAATGAGTATATGTACATGTAAATCACATATGTCTAAAGGGATCCGTATATATAAAACGAATGATTACACGAAGTTAATCAGATTTGGCATGCATGCAAATCTACATATGTATGTCAATGCATATATATCTATTATTTTGTATATACATTCATTGGGTAGGTGTATCTATATGTATATACCTCACAAAGGCTTGTAGGCAATAACATGTAGATTTTTTAAAAAACAATTCATTGTCCTTTACATATATGTATATACACACGCACACATATACATA
>NC_068983.1:77306705-77307237 GCF_001194135.2 Octopus bimaculoides
TCTTCGGCACGTGGGCAAAAATACTGACGTAAGTCTTACATCCAAGATATGCCGATAATGTGTTTATTCATCATAAACCGCTAGAGGGAATTTGCTGTAAAGTCTACCAAAGGCTACCTGCAACACACGTGATTATTTCGACCTCAAGAAAAGGACGACGACATAATCATAACTTTGAACAAGTTTGATTGAGCCACACTTTATTGGTACGTATTAAAGGCATATTATGTACGCATTATATAATTTTAAACGTAAACGCATTAGAAAACTTTAAACTATCTGAAATTTCTAGAACCTTCAATTGAAAGCAATGCGCTGTAAGGAAAATTCACTGTACTATCTTTTGTCTTAGGCAGACATTACCGCAATTGAAGCCGGCTCATCATTTACTTGTCGTTCTTTTGAAGGCAATAAATTAAGCAGTGAGACGGGCTTAAACAAAACCTGCTTTTGTATAGAAAATTTCCTTCCGAATCCAGCATTCATTGATTGAAACCAGTAAAAGAATATCATACATATTTACGTATATATA
>NC_068983.1:77308388-77308980 GCF_001194135.2 Octopus bimaculoides
GAGAGAGAGAGAGAGAGAGAGATATATGAATATACATATCTAAGCACATATCTACAATTTTCTCTCAATGTACATATATATATATATATATATATATATACACACACACACACACACACACAAACACACACGCACTCTCACATATATGTGTTTGTGGGTATATATACAATTATCACTGACACTAATGTTGCTGTAAAAGATTTAATCATATCTGAAAATGTTAAGTTATAACAAATTGTTCCATAATAATACATTCTTTCTTACACTGTCGATAATAGCAATGTTTTTCTGTGACATATCGTTCATCTAAGCTAATAATTTCAGAGGTCAAAATATTGTTAATAGTTTACTCCTATGGAACTCTTCCAAGCTAATTCCACTGTCAGATTGTAGATATATTACATTTCCGTTCACTGGGATACGCAATGGAGCAGACAATTACGAACAGCTACATCTATTGTCTCGTGCAGTTTGGAAATAAGGAATCAATGTTCCTGAACATCTGTCAAATTGCGTGTTTCTTTCTGTAATTATGCCCTTCCCGCTTTCTCTCAAAGCACACTCTCTCCTTCCCTCCCTCCTTCCCTCCCTC
>NC_068983.1:77309765-77311548 GCF_001194135.2 Octopus bimaculoides
ATATATATAAATATATGATATATAATATAATATAATATAATGTAATATAAAATTTTAAAAAAAGAAAATAGAGAAATTTTGATGAACAACAATTGACTTACATGAATTATTATTTATTAATTCAATACAAATAGACTGCATCCCATCTAAGAACTGTTTTTGCTTCCAATGTTGTATGGCATTGCCATTGATATGCTACAAATATTTATCATATCAATAGCATATCAATGGCAATACCATACAGTATTGACAGCAGAATCAGCTGTTTGATGGGATGCAGTCTATTTGTATTCGATTAATAAACAATAATTGATGCAAATCAATTCTTATTCATCAGTATGTCTCTATTTTCTGTTTTCTTTAACTTTTGATTCTTGATAAACTCATGTTTATCCTTCTCTTTACCTATAATTTATGAGCATAATAGGCTTGCATATATATGTCCATGGTTAAGCATAGGTAATATAGAGGTAGTATAATGGATACTTTTATCTCTTAGACGATTATTGTAACCTCTAACTGAGCTAGCCTATATTATATTATATATATACATATATGTGTGTGTATACACGCATACACGTGCACACACGCGCGCATACATACACACACACATATGTAATATAATATTATATAATATCATATATATAATGCTATATTGATTATATATTAATTTGTATTGAATGTACTAGAGTTTAAGTGTGCAACTGTTTCACTGCTGCTGTTTGCATATAGATTAGAACGAAATACTAATTGCATAATATTTGCATTGTTCAGAAATAGGAACAAGGAGCAGTAGCTTAGTGTCATACAAAAGTTACTTTTATACACTATACAGGCGCAAGCACGTCTGCCGAATTTGGCCACACAAAATAATGCACACTGGATAACACTATTAAATTTTCCTTGTTGTGTGATTCATATAAAATAGATTGAGTCATATAAATTACGTGCATCGACTAAAGCTCACAGAGTTATTCACATGGTGAAGGTTACGTAAAATAAATCTCGAAATAGTGATTCGCTAATCCGGAAGATTAGGTTAATCCTCGCTGTAGAAGCATCCCATGTAAATGTATTGTAATCCGCATTGCGAATAACAAGGGCTATCAACAATCATAACAATTAGCCCCCGGCTATCTTCCTCACCTCCCAACTCTAGTTCAAGACGATGACAACCGACCAGCAATATTGAAAGAGGTGAGTCAACTACGATAGTGACACCGGTTTAAAATGTTGTATTAAGCACAGTAGAAAGATATATAATAAATATGTTTGTAAAGAGTCAAGAGGCGTGAAGCTTGGGTATTAAAAAGAGATATAAGAGTAAGTATGCATCTAGCTGCTTCAGGGACCACAGATGATACACGATTTAGAAATTAGATGCTGGTTTAAAGTTGGAATTCCTCCGGGAAGTTGATATATTTGAACGATTCCGGGATTAAATTTTCGCATGCAGGCAATATAGCTTTCCTTAAGATGAAGATGATCAATGTTTATAACATGCATGGGTTGCAGTTAGTGTTGTGCCCATTATGTATTTGTTTAAATTTCATCTTAACAGGCGTTGCCTATCTTTCTATGATTTAATTCCTTATGCATGTAAAATATCTATCTATCCCTTTCCCTTTCTCTCTCTGTCTCTATCTATCTATTTATCTCTCTATCTATCTACTTAGCTATCTATCCACCTATCTCTATAGGTATAGATAGATAATTGATAGAGAAATATAGTTACACACACACACGTATACACACACACGCATACACACATATGTACACACCC
>NC_068983.1:77311558-77318290 GCF_001194135.2 Octopus bimaculoides
ACACACACACACACACACACACACACACACACATATATATATATATATGCATATCTTCAGGATGGAATTTGAAGATAGTTTACATAACTCAATACGAATTGATTTCGAACTTTAAACGTCCCGCTCGGTCTAAAGAGAAAACTATCGTAAACAAAAAAAAAAACTATATGAAAGCCTTATTAGTGTCACAAACAGTAATAATGAGGTGATTAACAAGACTTCTACCTTAATAGGTATAATATTAAATATTTGAATAAAAGAAGGGTATAAATACCGCTTGCCAAAGATGAAAGTGAAGGCTTCAAAAAACAACAAATCTTACGATAAATAGACACACGAGCAATGCAATGAACACTTCAAAAGATAGACATACCTTCAGGATGGACTTTGAAGATAGTTTACATACCCCAATATCAATTGATTTTATGCTGTGCATGAGAAAACCTACTTTGCATGTCCTCGATGCACGGGTAGATAGTGTTGGCTCAACTGATACGAGGGGAAATCCTGACCTCAAGCGTCTACTAGAGAGTTATAATCTAGTAGACCGTTCCAGACTGAATGAGTCAAGCGTTCCACAGTGGACGTGCAGTAATAATGTCGGCTCACACAGATCTTATATATACAGGGTATTCGTTAGAGAAAGAGATAGGAATACTTTTAGTCGTCCATAATATTGTACCTTACACGGATCACAAATATGTGACGTGCGGGGTGCATATATATAAATGTCATAGACAGGGATCCGGGTACTGGAAGATTAAACAGTCTATTTTGGCTTGTGAAGCTTTCCGTGCCCGGAGTAAGGATTTCGTCATCATTAATTATAGATGGTGGCACGCTCCCAAGAGAGCCTTTCGTTTAGAGTCTATTAGATTTAGTAATCAGCTAAGTTTAGATAGATCTAGAATAGAAAGGGAAGTAGTTAAGAATTTAGACGAGGCTATGGAATCTAGCTCTGCGGCTGGAGTGCTGGTGCAGACGTGCGCCATTCCAGGCAGGTCGATCCAGGAAAATCTTCGCGTTTATACGCTACACATTAGACAGGTTGGATACATTAACCGGCAAAGGTGGGGCACTGTTCTATTTCAACCAAAGTAAAGCGTTTGATAGGGTAATTAATGAGCCAGGTTTAAGGAAATCATTATGGATCACACCTGCACCAGACCACTAAACATACGCCATCAGCATCTTCTGATGAATGTTTCTTTTTGGGCTGTGTTTTGTTGGCTCGTCTTTGTGAAACTATTGTGCTCAACGTTTACGGTTGTTCTATTGGATCCAATTCTCATCACATGTTACAATTCAATTAAAAAACGATTCATTTTTGTGATGAGGAAGTAGCATTCTTCAGGCTTCGAAACGTTGTTGTTTTTTTCTCCTCAAGTGAATTGCCAATTCTACTGGATCAAATATTTATTCTAAATATTCACTGATATTAAGCTACAGGATTAGAAGAGATCTGGCATTGATTTTCATTGACCCAAATCTGAAGGAAACCATCCGTGTTTTAAAGACCATCTATAAGTACTCTCTGACAATTAGAAATCGAAAACATTTTTACAATATAACTCTACATAATTTCTGAGAAAGAACATTTATATGTGTACGTTGGTGAATAATATACACAAAACACGTGCGGGGAAAATGAGGTGCACATATTCCTTCACACGTGTACACAGGGACACACATACACACACATATTTGCGTGTGTTTATGTGTATTACCAAAGTCATGTTTTGAAATGCAAATGTAAATTTGCATGAAGTTATGTACAGACGATACCGTTCATAAGGACTCAGCAAACAGTATGAAAAATCATTTCACCAAACGATTGAATCAACAGATGAAGAAGAATTGCTCAGCGGATATTGAAGACATTAATCGCCTTACAGAAGCGTAGACGGTAATGGACAGCTGCTTGTGAAGGCATCTATTTACTGAGGCAAATAGAAACGTGCGGTGTTTTGCATGTCTTGTCTTTAGGAAGGAATCTTTAGTAAGTATCATCATTATATGGATATATCTTTCTGTTCTGTTGGATTTCGATCGCATGTCTGAATCAGAAATAAATTTCAAACATAAAACCACCTGAAATATTGGAAAATCTGATTTAAACATGGATAAATGAATGCCAGTGTAATGCATTTACTGTTTTAAAAGATAAAGATGAAGGGAAATAATATCAACCGATAAAAATACGAAACTAAAAGTTTCCTGAAGTATATGCTACAAAGCGAAATGAACTGTAAACAAGGAGGAAGCATATCATTGTCACTGTCATTATTAGATCCTAACTACCCATCACTTATCCTCCATCGCATAGTCATTATCTTCAGTACCTTTCTTTTACACAAACCCATTCACATTAGTTTGATCGCTTTTACTAACATCATTACTGCCAATGTGGCGGCATTCACCTGCGATTCTCCATATCAGCTTCGTTCTAATTGTCGCTTGTATAGCCGTCGTTATCTTCGTTCTCCACTCCTCTTTATCATTATCAGCATCCACATCATTACCAAAATGTTTACTATGGTTATCATTTTGAATTCCATACCCGCCAAAGCCAACATTCAAAATGAATGATTCTACCAAGATTGAGTTTAAATACACAATTCACTGCGCTTTTTCTACCCTCATTTATGCAAATACTCATCGCCGGCAACTGCCATCATACTATGTGTCACTAATATGAACAAATAAATTATTTCAGTGTAGAAAGAAACAGAAAACAAAAATAGGAAATATATACAAAGAGCTTTAAACGAATTTTTACGACTTAAAATTAACCGTTATAGATCATGCCATCGTAGGATACCTCTGCAAATTGCATATATCTTCGATGTGCGATGTGAAACTTCACTTGACAGTAATGAGTATATCATTTTTAAAGTATATGCAATCATAGAACAGCGAGCTAGCTCTAAAATTGCCCCAGAGAAAAGTTTCTTTACAGATTTTGTGCTTTAAAACAACTACTTTAAGATGACTATTAAACACTAACGTTTAGGCTTGATTTAGCCTCTTCAGTGACGGTCACTGTAAGTTTTAAAAATAGGTTCTACGAAACAAAATATTACAGCTCTACCGTTCTAATTTGTATGTGAATTATAACCGATAGACTTTTATTTTAACCTAAATATTTTTTAATTGCTTATATTAATTTAATCTAACGGTATTTGTCTTGTTTTATATCAAGCTTTGTTGGGTCCCGTGTACATAATTAAGTGCTTATGTGCCTGTTTACGAACAGGATTTGTGTCACTACCCAACATTAGACACAGGGAGACCATATCTATCAATTTCTCTCGATGTAAGTTAAATAATATTTATCATAATATTTGTTACTTTTTTATTCATGCTTTTCCAAACAGTTAACACAAGGATTATTATATAATTATTACATAAGCTTTTTCAGCAAAATCACATTGAAATCTACCATTGCTAAATTCAAAATGTTCGTAACGAAATAAAAAATGTACTTGACGTCATCCCAGTATCACGTATATAAATTGAATAACTCGTATCAAATCACAACTCCAAATGTATCTTTAACTGGTGCTTTTTATGGCAAATATATATAAACCACAATTTTGATTACAGCATGATATTGTTACAGAAGCATTTGTTATTAAATTATTAGAATCTAGTTGATTCTTACAAAATGTTAGAAAGTGCATAGCATAAATTATACATTTCATTGAGCAGATGAAGGCTATTTTATTCATATTTTATATATAAAACTACCTAGCTAAATTATCGAATCAATTTCTTCGGGGAGAATCTCAGTCGTGATGTTAGCTTCAAATTTCCAAACCGTGTAGGCTAATCGAAATCTTGGAGGCTATTATTACTGGAAGGCAAAAATATTCCTTATGTTGGTAAATTTTTTGTCAAAGATTCAGAAATATTTATAGCAAAAATTACAACAATAAAACCAGTTTTGAACACATGACTACCGCTCCTGATAGTAGTCATGACTTAAGGATCACTTCTAAAAGACTCCACACATTGGAGGGTCTGGATTCATGTAATTAAAATCATCAGGAATGATGATCTTGGAAATGGGTAGAGGGAAATTGAAGCAATCAGAGCATGAAGAAAAATATAGGTTTGAATAAGATCTTAAAATACAATAGAGGCGCCTGTTTTATTTGAAAGCGGAAGGAGGTGGGAGGAGGAAGTTGAAAAGACTGCAAAATTAGAAATTTAGGCAGCCGATGAAACAAACGAGTTATAGAATATGCAGAAACAACCTATGCACTGCCACTTGTTTTTCATCAGAGTTGTCTGTACAGCAGCTATGCACAATAGATAACGATTTAAAGTTTGTGAATTGGAAATAAATATGATATCTGGCTTACGCATTGGCAACAGATGATAATTAAGCGAATGTGTCTCGTAGAAGATAGATATTAGGTAAGTGCAGAGATAATTTTACCACGATTTTTTTCCATTTTTGGTGTACAAAGGTGACAAAGTTTGTCTCATGCACGCACAAATGTACAAAAGCGTTTACATGTACGCAATGATTATTTATGCTGACGGGATCCGTCAAAAAACATATCAGGAATAACAATAATAGCTATGCAATAACAGAAATCTACCAATGCAACAATTTCACTATTGCAAAGCATAGGTACAGATATTGATACAGACAAAAAACAAAACAAAACAAAACAATGAAACAGAAAATATACGCAGAGTATAAACAGACGAAACATCGCAAATATAAATTTTAACTGGATTAAAAAGATAGAGCACCATATTCATACAGAAATCTGATAAAGCTGGAGGCCCAGTAAGTTGAGACTCATGAAGATAAATTGTCTACGTTCCATTTCAGTGAGTTACGATTGAATTTGCGCAAACTATTCGATGTTCATTTGTCACTGGTTCTGAAGTAGGAAGAATACATCCGGGGACTTGTTGACCACTGTGTTTAGTTCAAAATCATAAACACTTGGACTTCAATTTCGAAACAGCCGGTGCATTAGGTTCTTCAGAGAAGTACTTTTTTGCATTGCCCTAGTCTACTGACGCCAAACTAAATAAAGTTCCGGAAATGAGAATTAGTCAGTCTGGCGTTCGTGCAGTCCTTTCTCCTTGATTCTCACACCTTGGACCAGTTGGATCAGGTCATACCCAGGCGTCCTGCTCACGAGTATAATCAATCGGCAAATCCGTGGTATATGTTACCAGGTCATAATTTCACATCCAAAAAATCGTAACCAAGTAGCAGAGAAAACATTAATGAACAAAACAACTGCTTCAAGAAAATGACGAGAATAGTAGTCACCAAGTTAATCAAATGCACAATGTTGCTGAAATGGTATAATCTAAAGCTGGAAAATTATAGCCCATGCTACATCCTCCAATTAGAAAAGAAATTTTACATCATGCTGCACAGAAAATTCCTATGAACATCTATAATTAAAATGATTTCTATATTATGCAGAACTCTAAATCTAAACAAACGACAACGATGCTATAGACATATCCATGTACAAAAATTCATCTGAAAACGAAATAATACGCAATGCATAAATTAATGAAACCCTCATATAAATAGGTGCATTCACCTCGTGCATTCTGTAATACACGATTTTGAATTTGTTGAGCACGTCAATAAACTACATATCCTTGCATACAATTGCACTAAGATAAAATAAAATAATAGAAAATGGAGATCTGAGAAATATGAGAGTTTCTTAGTGGTAGGCGATACGTTATATTACAAAAGGACGGTTTCTGGCATGAGTAAGTTGAATAATAAGATTAAGCGATTAAAAAAATAAATAAATCAAAGGTGGAATAAAAATTATATTTTATGAAGTTGTAACATATTATAACAGTTTCATTGGAAATAAAATAAAACTTACTTGGTAAAGAGAAATCTCTACGGAAGTAAGCGCGAACAAAATATGATAATATACAAAAGACCCATATGGTTATATGAAATATATCAGGTAGATATGAATACAACAATTTACTTAAATACAAAGGTAATTAGATAAAATCATATATAAAAATAATCAAGGAAAAGAAATTGTGTTTGTATCAGTAAACAGGTACATTCAAATCTTGTGGCCCAAGGAAACCGATATAGAGAATCTAACATATTTAATAGATAGTGCAATAATACTGAATGTTTAGAATTCTAAGTTACGTCAACAAACTAAGATGGGACGAATTGAACAGATTATTATAATCAATAGAATATAGTACACTGCAATCAGGGCTATATGTTCAATGGGTAAGTCAATGAATATAGAATGAAAAAAATAAAGATATTAAATATATAGGTGTCTGCAGGTCGAGAGTTTTATAATGAGTGTAAATGCACGAACAAATCTATATATATAACAATGAGAATGTGTGTGTGTGTGTCTGTCTGTCTGTCTGTCTGTCTGTCTGTCTGTCTGTGCGAATCCCTAAAACTCGAGAACTACGCAACCAATTTCATTCAAATTTTACACTTGCCTTACTTAGGGTTCCAGTTGTGTTTTAGTCAAAAAAAATTATTAACTTCTTGCAGAGTTCGAGCACACGGCAACATAATATCTCCTCCACTATTTAAGTTTTACGTGTCAAAAGTGAAACAAAAACACTCATGTCAAATACTTTCACTTTAAAAATGAAACTATTCCACTAACTGAAACAATCATATTTCGATACTGTAGTGACAGATACTTTCACAGAGAGAGAAAGGGAGAAAGAGAGAGACAG
>NC_068983.1:77319023-77323425 GCF_001194135.2 Octopus bimaculoides
CGTGTGACTTTTGCCATGTCCATAAACAAATATCAGGGTCAAACACTGTCTGTAGCTGGTCTTCTCTTGGAAGAGCCCTGCTTCTCACATGGACAACTGTATGTTGGCTTCTCAAGAGTGGGCAGCAACAAAAAACCTATTTGTATATGCTCCACAAGGGAAAACAAGGAACATAGTTTACAATGAGGTGTTATAATCACAAGAAAGTATGTACATGATCACCTTCTTTTACGAAACTTCATTGACTTTCATATATTTATATTGATATACATATATATACGTGTGTTTAGGTGCGTGTGTGTATATACATCTCTATATATAAAGATGATGCGTAATCTAGACGGCGTTTTTAGATTTCATTATTCTCTTTAACCCGGGCAACGCCGGGTATTTCTGCTAGTATACAATAAAAATTGAGACGGCTGCCTCAGTAAGAAGTCAACCTTACTGCAAACTAATGGAATACTTAAATCATATAGGTATATGCGTAAGAAATGGCACAGCAAGAATGTAAATGATTATTATGGTTTTAAAGAATACCTACATTCATTATGTAGACAAAAAAAGAAATGTAATATAGCAATGAAAAAGTACTGCAAAGCAGTAAAGAAAATTATATACATATGACCGTAAATTATAGAAAATTCGCAATAGAGCAATGTATCCAATATGTGAAAGTATGATACTGAAAAGAAAAAAGAGAGTTGAGAAGCTACTGGTAACACAGAGAAAATAATCTAATTAGCCTTAGTTGTAATGCCTAAAATCTAATGAGTTATATGAAAATAATCCGTTTCTAAATACTGATATGTATTTCGTGAATTATATTTCTATACTGTTTGTAGAACAAATCATACAGCGTTCCTTACTTCAAATATAGTATGTAGCATAAAACATCTCTCTGTGCAGTTAATAAGTTATGTTATTGACGTATTCCTCTAATACCAGACATAGCTGTGTAATGGTGCCTGATTTCTGTTGTGATATGAAAACAATTCGGTATGTGAATCATCGAAATTTTAAAGGATTAGAAATCACTCCTATGTATACATAAAAGATAATTTTGTATCAATGCATCATCAATAAACTATTTAGCTAGTAATATATTTAGCGCCTACATTGTATGTATTTTGTTGGAAGCGATTATGTTCCTTTCTTTGCAATTATGAGTTACGAGTTTTTTCTTAACATATTAAACGTCTCCAATAGTTATATTGTGTTCAAAATTTGGAGAGGTGGAGTATAATATATTTGTTAGATAATCTGTAATAGTTAAATTATTGGAGACATGTGCGGTATAGTGAAGTTGTAAGGTGGAGTAATGTACTGGCAATGCCTTTTCTAATTTATGTCTATGAAATTTTGATGCAACAAGCCTAAAAGCTAGTTCTAACATATCTTTAGGAGATGACCGCAGTAGTTGTACTAGCTAGTAATATTCGTAGCCACTTCAACATGGCTGTTCCTTTCGAGCGGAATTTACTGCGACTTTTTAATCCCAAGAGGATATCTCTAGCTGGTTATCGTTGCACACTACATCCGAAATATTGCGAGCAGGGGAACGAACACCTACTACCTCCTAGTGACGGAACCAGCATACCACTTTGGTATTTCTGCCTATCTTCAGTATTGGACACCTTGTCTGCTAGAGATGATTTTTTTTTTAGGATAATTAATATCGTAGACAGAGGAGACAAAACAAGACAATACAAACAATTATTGTTAATAAGAGTTCATGTGATACTTAATGTTTAGAAATATTGAATGAGGTATAATTAACTTTAACATTTTTGTGGGTGGGGAATTAAACCTGATGGGCTGAAAAGCCCAGCGACAATACCTTTTCATTTTCCCATGAGGATTAAGCAGGGTCACTTCCACCTACCTTTCTTACCACAGCCTTCCATCTTTTCTCGCAACAGGCATCTCCTCTCCAGCCCTATCTTGCTCTTTAGATGATACAGCACTGTACAAAAGCGTGCTGCACAGTTTCATCGTCCAGCCCATATCTTGGACATTTCGTTGGCACTGACATTCCATGACTGGATAACTTATCGCGAACAGGTAAAACGTTCCTGTAGCACTGCCAGGTCAGGGATTTTTGGTAATTATCCAAATACTCATTCCTGAAGGGTTTTTGGAACAGGTTGGAGTTTCCCATTCCGGCGTTTCTCACACCTGCAAATTGTTTGTCTTTTGGCAAGGTTACCTTGATTTAGCTGTTCTTTTATCTCAGGCAAATCATTTTCTGTAATTTTGTATTTACATTAAGGATTGACAGATCTTTTTCTACTATTTTCTATTTTTTTCTGAATATCATTTATCCACAGGGTTCATTTGGGTGGTGGTACTCCTGTTTAGATAGGTGTGAGGGAGTATCCATCTTCTTTTGTGACCACAGTGGCCTGATGATATTGACACTTGTTTCTGTAGCTATTAGTTCTGTGACTGCCAAGTTCTTGCTATTTATTATTGATATTGTTTTTGTATCAATTTTAACTTTTAGGAAGTACAATCGGTGGTCCATACAGTGATATGTGGCTTTCAGTTCTTTGAGTATCCTAATCATTAGGTTCACCTTCACCGTTTCCAAGATTTAGATTTGTTTCGTATTCCCTCCCGTTCATATTCTTGTCTGTGGTGTTTTGGTTTGGTGCATTTTGCTCATCATTATACATTCCTACGGTCTTGGTTTATTGTCTTTCGTTGTTTACTTCGATTTTGTTGGAAATGTTATGTTGTTATGTTTTACAATCCCAGTGCATATGATATTATTTGGCATTGCTGTGTGGTTACGATCTAAATTTTAATGATGTAGTTTTCCTTTTAAGTGTTCTATTTCTATTTCTGATATGTTTTTCTTTTGAGAATATATCTTCGTATGTTAGCCAGTTTATTAGGGTTCATTACTTTATTGAAATCTTTATCTAGGTTAATTATTTTCAGATTTTATATGTATATGTTGTGTTGTTTTCGTTCTTTGGGTAGAGCACTACTGTAAAATAAGCGCGTAGGATTGAAATATATTCCTCACGTGTCCATTTATGCATTTTAAAAAATTTTATTTGCGAGACATGAGGATAATGTCCGGCCGTTTATTTTGACAGTCATCGCTTTCATGGTGTACCGGTCGGTTCCTTTCTGGTGTTAAATGGCTGTGCACGTGTAGTCTTTCGTACGTTTTTTGTTATTCTTGGGTTGAATAATACTGGTATTATTTAATTTATTTTAAACTTTTTGTGCTTGATGTTTGGGGACGGAGATGCTCTGGTGTTGACGGGATCGTAATGTGTCGAGCGAGCAATGGAGATAACATACACTTAAAATACATCATTTCATTTCGAAAGTAGAAATAAATTTCAATAAGTATTACTTATTCGAATATAGTCCAACACTTTGTCAGTTATTTTCGGCTCCATGTGATGCCTTTATTCACGATGTTTTTGGACAGATTTCGGAGCAGTGTTTTAGCGCTCTCACATGTTAAACGTCCCCGATGTATTATTATTATTATTATTATTATTATTATTATTATTATTATTATTATTATTATTATTATTATTGTTGAGTGAGAGAGCAGGGTATGCCATCAAAGTGACACTGGGGTAAAATATACGAAGCCCAGTATATACATCATGACTACCTGTCTGATAAGGGTACACCAGGCACATGCATCACAACCATATGTGTGCAACATAGTGGTATCATATCAAGATAAACAGCGCATGACCTTGCAGGTGTTTTCTTCAGAATTTTCTTCAGTTCGAGTAGCCCATCCCGCTGAAAAGATCCTTGAATAAAGGTTGTTTGAGGATGTCGAACGGAATACCCTTGTTTCCAAAGGTGAACTATACAAACCTCAAAGAGTTCTTCTGAACACATGACTATGATGCTCCCCCACTACTTCTGCTCATGATCAGAGATGCATATATCATCAGCCACTAAGGGACATGCTCAAATGGTTCAGATCCAGCAACTGACAAGCAAATCTGTGGTATTGAGCAGAATATTTACTGTAGCACCTCCAATCAATTAATATAAGAAGCCACGAGAACCACTGTCTGGTACTGCATCAGGGCATTATTATTATTATTATTTTATGTTTGACTTTTGTTTTGCATTTGTACAAGTTGGATCCAAGTCTCACCCAGAGACCTCAAGAGACAACAAGTTAGAAGTTCATGTAGGTGTTATGCCTAGGGTACCATATATTTGGATTTGTACAGTTTTGTTCAAGTGAATGTTTAAGAAACCATAAGAAAATTATGTTTGCTTTAAAATTTGAGATCACATAGACAGTATTTTACGTAGGATATGGGCAGTTCCCATGAGCACTATCTTTTGGACTTCAGCCATTTTGGGGTTTCCTGGTATCTGAGCTAGGTAGTAATCAGCCCGTTTC
>NC_068983.1:77327539-77330017 GCF_001194135.2 Octopus bimaculoides
GGTTGCAGCAACAGCAGCAGGGGTGGGGATAGTGGTAAGTGGTAGTTGGGCCTCAGATTCTGTCTTATTATTATTATTATTATTATTATTATTATTATTATTATTATTATTATTATTATTATTATTATTATTATTATTATTATTATCATTATTATTATTATTATTATTCGTTGCAAATTTTGGCGTAATGCTACCAGTTTTGAGGTAGCGAGCAAGTCGATTACACCGGCCCCAGTATTCAGGTGATGCATATTTTGTCGATCTCGGCGGAATTTCAACTGAGAACGGGAACACGACCAAACTAACGATTAGCACTTTGTCTCGCGCGCTAACAATTGTTCCAACCCGCCTTATCTATATTATTCAGGCGCTCACTACTGTGTACAAAGTGATTGGTGGATGTTCTACGGTAGCAATAAATAAATATCTTGTCTCGTATACGAGCGATGACATCCTCGGAGTAACTCATCCATATTGTACGTTCAGAAATTCACTAGAAAATCATTTGACGACCAGGTGCTGTAGTAGAAGTTACTTGTCCAATGTTCTATGTAATGGGACTGACAGCAAATCTGGTGGTTGCAAGGTGAGCTCCTTGAATGGAGCCATGACTATATATACATGTAACACACACACACACACACACACACACACACACACACGCACAAAAACACACACACATATATACATATATGGCATTGTTTATATGTGCGTGTGTGGCTCTGTGAGAGTGTGCCCATCTTTGTGAGTGGATGTGAATGTTCACAATTACCAGTTATACGTGTGCTCCTGTCGTATTTATTTATTCATGAATATGTGCTCAATATTTAATGAAATATGCATTATGTTAACTGCACTACCGCCTTTAGAATAAACTGTATGTTCTGTTATCATAATTCTATTAAAATGAGGAGACACATTTCTGTAAATACCATTAAACGGGTTTCTATTTTCATATATTTTGCTTGAATCTAATTAATGTGATATGTTACGAAGTCTGGTTATGAATAATTCTTATCTTCACAATAATTATTATCCTCCCCGTTTTCATCCTTAGTATAATTAGAAGCAGCTTCACTGTTTTCTTTACATTATCAGCATTCTCATTTAAGCAGTGACTTTTTCAGACAAACCATGTTTTCCTTATAATATTTGCAGTTCAACAAAAATATGTATATATCAGCACTAATATTTGTTTGTATATAATACCTGTTATCATGATACCATTCTTGATTTTACTCTTATAATTTTTGTGTCGCAAAGTTGCTAGTGATCGCCTAGCTATATGATATCCGTTTAAGATAACAAAATGCTTGTTTTGTCTCAAGCTACTGCCATCTAGCACTTTGGGATGACGTCTACTCAACCGCTACTCGACTGCTACTCAACAGTCACTCCACTCCTCTACCACGGCTAGACTACCTCTATTTATATGTCTTCAGCGATCCTACTTCTTCGCTTGGGGTTGTCGACACAACAAAGCTTAAACGTTCAAACTTATATAGAGAGTTTCCTTATAGTCGACTATCTCTAAAATAAACGACTAGTTCTTATGCATAAGCTAGAAAGAACAGTAAATGGAATTTAGATATCTCTTCATCTAACATACCTTTTAATTTCCAGCTGTTTGCTTTGTACACTATCAGAATGTGAACATTGATCTAACATGTTATGTCCACAATGTTATTTTATGGATGATAAGGAAAATGTAACTGTGATGATGATAATGTCGTTGGTGATGACGGAGACGCTGATGATTATCTTAATGAGAAAAAGGATGAGGATGAGGATTATACTACCACCAACTCCTCTAATACGAGTAGTAAAGGATCTGATAGTGAATGTGATGTCCAATATTTTTCAAATCAAATAATTCCCGTAATAAGCAAAAATATTTCAATTAACTGATAGTTGTCCCAGACTATATACCTGATATAACAATTGCTGCTTTCCTTAGTAACTTGCGTGCAATCAGCAAATCTTGAGAAATTCTTTAGATTTTCTTTAGATTTACAACTTTCTTTATAATATAATTTTAATGACAGAGATTTGGTCATTTCTACTGCCGTCGCTGACTACACTTTTCTTGGATACAACGTGATATCTTCGACGAAGGGGATACTTTATATTTTAGAACACCTGCTAAATAATTGAAGCAATCTGATGCAATTATACTAAGCTTGCTACCATAAGAGATCTTTACATTTGCATACTCACTAATTTTCATATAATGTTGTATGATGCGATTAACTTTTGCACATATGTTATACGATCTGAAGGCAATAAGTTACCAAAATATTCTCTTAGATATATTTATATGTTTATGTAAACGTATGAATGAATTATACACACATGCACTCGAACAAACACACATGCACGCACACACACGTATGTATGTGTGTATGTATGTATATATGTATGTATGTACGTATGTATGTGTATATGTATGTATGTATGTATATATATATATATATATAT
>NC_068983.1:77331913-77335900 GCF_001194135.2 Octopus bimaculoides
TATAAATAGAGAGAGAGAGAGAGAAAGAGAGAGAAAGAGAGAGAGAGAGAGAAGAGATATATCGCTTTTCAAATTCTGACATAAGCCGGCAAGTTCGGCTCCAGTATTTTACGATCCCGAAAGGGTGAAAGACGGCGAAGTTTGAGCTCAGAAGACAATGACAGGCGAAATGCCTCTAAGCGTTTTCCCGCGTGTGATAAATACACTGCTAGCTCACCGAGTGAAGAGAAACGTTAACTTCTTATTGAGTTAAGGAGGCTCTCGAGGGTCAGGAAATATCTTCAAGACCTTTGTAACAACACTCTGTGTAGAGAGATAGACCTATGGAATGGGGTTTATCTGGCATCATTTCCATTCATAAGAAAGGCAACTTGATGATATCTGTCCAAATAAAAATGGCTTCCCTCAAAACAGATCAACAACTTCGCAAATGTTAACTCTGCGAAGATTGACTGAAGAGATTCCAAGTCATAACCAAGTAGCTGTTCCTATCTTCATCGACTTCTGTAAGGTATTTGACTTCACAGACAGGAATATGTTAATGATTTTAAGTTCTTGCGGTGTTCCGGGTTGCATCATTGAAGCAGTCGTCTACATCGGTTACTTTGGAAGGCGATACCGATTACTTGGAGATGAACAGTGGAATCCTAAAAAAGTGATCTTTTTTACTCCCTTTCTCTTCATTGTGACCCTGGTCCATGCTCTGAGAATTACCATCACACCATGAGATGGAGTTACGTTCAAGAGACGTTGGAGCTCAAGCTACCCAGGAGAACTGCTTGCAGAATTTGTATTTGCACACGGTATATGTATTCTTGAAGACAACTCCTGAGCAGCCAAGGATTCACTCCGCCGTGTTCAGAGAACTATATAGGAACTTGGTTTGTTCTTGAACGCTTCGGTAACGAAGTGCATAAACTTAAATCCAGCCATCAATTCCCCGCTGTGCTTTCACTTGGTGGAACCAAAACGGAAATGCTAAAGACTTCAAGTTTGTGGGTGGCTATACCGAGACTTGTTTTGATGTCTCTGCTCGAAGCTGTCAGGCCTGAAGTCTGTCCACTTTCTTCGTAACGTCTGGAATGCATCAATCAATCGATGCATCAAAATCAGGGTTTTCAAAGGCACTATGGAATCGATCATTCTTTATGGCTCAGAGTCATGGAACCTGGCATCTGCATACTGCCTTTACTACTTTGGGGAAATCGCACACAATTAACAAGATCTTATATGGGCATTTCCTTAAAAATTTCATAAAGCATTTTGTTGCTCTTGTTAGACATGTAATAGGACACAGTGAAGCTACTGAGGGAGTTCAGCTATAGTCCCCCGTTGTGACTTGTAGACATGGTCGCTCGAACCTGACCATGAAGAAAATCCTTGGGGAAGACGGTGGACTACATGTCAGTGTCTTGATGAATGCGATGCAAACCGCGATACTGGAGAAACCAATTGGTGCTGACGGATTTTGAAAGAATAATTGAATACACAAACTTTTCTCTTATTTGAAGGATGAATTCTAGCCTTGGAATAAAAGTTGAGAACAACTTCTAGAGAAGCTCAGATAAATTTAAGTTGACTTTGCCACATATGAACTTGCTACATATTCAATAGGGGCGTCTAAAATTACACTCAATCCGCTATTCTGCCGGTTTAATTACTCAAACTACTATCACTATCTTGATATCTATGGAATTCAACATTCCCGATATCCTTCCGTGTTTTCTCGCGTACAGTAAATATCTCGCATAAATGCAGCGAACGTTGTACAACCATAGACGCATTAAGTAAATTTTCAAACTGCATTCTCAAAGGTGCATTCCCACATATGTATGCTCAGCATATCAGCAGCCTTTCCTCTCTATACATGAAACAGTTCAGTAGCAATCTACCGCATGGTAATACCTACACACTGCGATGCTATGCTCATTTTATCTACTAAACATCACGCAATAGATATACCACGACACATTCATTGTTCACTATTCCATACACATTTATTCACAACTTCACCCATAAACATGTCTCCCTATTCTCAGAAGCATATCCGTAAATAGTTTTCGCACACATCTCCTCATTTTAATACATTTACCATTTCTTGGCTTACTAATTGCTCTTCACAGTCCGCCACTTTTCTCTTATTCTACAATTAATTTTTATCACACATTCAATATTGTACTTCTGTATTTTTCCTTTGAGGTTATAACAGTCAACTTTCCAAAACGTTTTTGTCCTTGCATTTTATTTTCTTTCCTCCACAACATTATTACTTGACCTTTTCACACCATTCATTGTTTTTCTCGTTGACTTTGTTTTCTTTTTCTTTGCTTGTGTTTTTGCGCACTGACACAGACGCAACGCGAATTATCATTCTTTTCATACCAGTAGACAATATCTTTTAAAATGAAAAGATGTCCAAGACTTAACGTCATAATATTAGGAAAATTTTTAGCGTAGGTTACGGGGATAATTGAAGCAAAAATTACCATTTTAGTATGAAATGCAAGAAAAATAATAAACTTCGGCAACAATATCACAATAGCTAATTCATCTTTAAGTATATCACTGTTTCTGTAATATCCACTACCTTTTGTTCAAGATACTATAGATTGATTTCAAGGATATTTGTCTGTTATATCCGGTGAGTTGATGCCGCCACAAAGATACTGTCTAGATGATTCTATTTACGGGTTTTATGTGTATCGTTGTGAAAGCAAGTAGATGTTTATGTATATATTTGTTTGGATGTGTTTATGTAAATAGATACACAGGTAAGTATGTATGCGTGTGATCCAGTCCGTATATATGAGTGTACATCTATAGTCCTTCGTTATGTATATGACACAAATGTGTCATTCAATAATGCTGTATTGAAAATATGGTTTATGTGCTTAATATGTATTTTTCTTCTAAATCTCATATAGATTTATTGATTCATAGTGGAAGATTATGCGGATTACAGTATGGTAATTCTTATACAAAATGATTTATGTTGATTTTTCTCTGTTTGTCTTGGAATACTTTTTGAGGAATAAAAAATATGATTTAGCGACTTAAATACAAACATATTTAACTATTCCAATATAGCAATGCTTCGATAGTTTACAATAATAATTCGTTTTGTTAAATACTTATATATGGCGTATTTATTAATGCTTGCTGCCAAAAATTATTTGTACCTCATTGCATGTTTTTGGAAAGAGAAATTTTATATATCAATATTTTAAAAACACTTGTATTATTATACTTATTATTTCTTGTTTTACTCATCGATATTTAATATAATTCAGCCAGAGTAGATATACTAAATTTCGAAGATCAACGCTGATTGTAATGTATAGTGTAGACATCAGTAGGTTATTGCTTTTCAAAGCAATGCCAATGAAATACAGGCTCCAGAAACACAGAATTTCTGAAGTGAAAGTTTTCACAAACTGGTTGGTGAGGTGATGTTGACTATATACGAATAAATCAAGGAAGTTTATCTACGTTAGCTCGATAATGTGCAGGGCTGAAAAACAGAATGCTAGTTCAAGGGTGTAGAATCAATAAAATATATACATGGAATATAAAATAACGTTATTCGTCTCCGTGAGAATGGTTCTAATTTATTATTGAGTGTAAGGCGGCGAAGTGACTGAATTGTTAGGACAAGGGGCAAAATACTTAGTGATATTTCGCCCGTCTTTACGTTGAGTTCATATTCCCCCGAGGTCAACTTTGCCTTTCATCATTTTGAGGTCGATAAAATAAGTACCAGTGAGACACTCGGGGTCGATGTAATCGACTTACTCCCTCAGCTAAAGTTGCTGCTCTTATGCCAAAATTTGAAATCAATATATTCTTGAGTAAGTTTTCTCCAATAAATCGCTCTAATGAGAATTTACTAGCCTTACTCCTCTCTCTCTTTCCCTTTCGTTCTCTGTCTATCTGTCTGTCTCTCTATTTGTATGTATATATATATATATATATATATATATATATATA
>NC_068983.1:77335910-77338402 GCF_001194135.2 Octopus bimaculoides
TGTGTGTGTGTGTGTGTGTGTGTGTGTGTGTGTGTGTATGTGTGTGTGTGTGTGTGTGTGTGTGTGTGTTGTAAGATCTTTTTCTCAATTCCATTACTTCAAAATGCAACTTTGTAATGCTTTTCATAGTGCATGTTACTTCAAGTTATTCTCAGAGATGGTGGTAATATATGTTATCTCTGGCTGAGAAGTCTAGGAAAAAAAACTAACTCTGAATGATCCTATTTAAAAGGTGAGAATTTTGTAACACTTGTTTTGGAGAACGACAATGATTTTATTCACGATTACTAAGTAGGTCGAGTTCTTTGCGCATACCGCAAAATCTTACATTTCATTACTGTATCCTGCATCAATAACTGAAATTACTTGGAATGTATTTTGTTGTATGAGTTAGCTGAAACCACATGATTGATTGAACTTAATATATGAATGATAATTAAAAATGCAGTCTTGTCTTCCAGATGCTTTAACATTAAACTAAAGTACACGAAACCGATGTAAAGAAGTAAGAGTAGTTGATTGGTAAGTGTTTAGAGTTTCCAATCTGTGATAAAGGTATTGCAGTCTTGAAACTCTTCTAAATTCCGATATCTTCGATAAGCGTGCACATCAATTGAAAATATATATCTTTTGAACACCTGAGTTACAAGTTGTGCGTTTATGCAATTTCTGATTTAAATATTACCATACGCTTAACATTTTAATCCGTTTCACTTGAGAGTTATTAACATACTTTGTGTAGAATGATAGTAGCTCTACAATAGCTTATCCTCTATAGAGCGATAATGATTAATATGATTGATATACTATAACGAAGTTGCAATATTATTTTAAACACATTAGAATCAAGAGAATTACGAATTAAAGTTATTGAAAATCGTTGATATGTATAGTTAATGATATATATAACATAAGGGATTATTTTTAAGACATTTTCGGTGCATACAGTGAGAAGTGTACAGATCTAAACATTATGAGGCCTTGCATTCGGTTTTCTCGTGTATTATTTTTGAAGAGTAGGAAAACAAGACATTAGGTCTTCAAATGCTCCCGGCAAATAATTATGTTTGACCTTTCACTAATTTGTTCCTTTTATTAAGTGAGGAGTTTGAGTTTGAATCTCTGCTAGTTACTATCTGAAGTAGAGTATTCCATTGTATTGTTGATTAAATAAGTGTACTGTAAATATTGAAAATATTTGATATTTTATGTCCTAAACCATTTATTCATCTTCCATGCAATAAAAAGAAACTAATAGATATCCGTGCAGAATTTGAGTGCATTGCGTGCCATCAGTATTGATTCAAAGATTTCGAAGACAATGATATATGCCAATAGAGTTTTCAGAATTTTCTTCTTCAAAAAATAGTCAGTAAAGCTTCATATTTAAATACATATAATAATTCGAGTCATGTGCATCCCAGAATAACGAGCTGTGTGAAGAATAATAAAGGTTAACTATCTATGCAATGTAAAGTTAACGCAACATAAATGAAATGTTCAGACAAATTAATAACTTGTAGTATATATCACTTGATTTCAAAAACGATTACTTCACTGTATGTTTCAGAAAAACTCAAAAACACAAAGCTTCGGATATTTGCTGTTATCCTAATTAAGACCACATCGTAAGCGTCAATTTTAATATATGTCCATTTCTTAGTTATCATTGTTTCTGCCGTGCTAATATACAAGAAAGATCGAAAGCCTATTCATTTGGCAGCAAGGATAGAAATATCCATGGTTTGAGGATTTACGTGTAACATGTTTCTATAAAAATCAGTGAAACAGTTCGACTGAGTCTTGGCTTATAGTAATAACTTATGAAATGCTAAGGAAAATTATGTAATGGACACAACATCATAATTGTATCAGTGCATGTTGTTAGAATTGTTATATATCAGTGGTCACGTAAATATATATCATATACATTTACATGATGCATGAATAAATTATTCAGTATCGTCGTCAAACTTGCTTTGTTTGTAAATTTTTCACTCTACTATTTTCATTACATTTTCTTACATTTTATCCATAGGCGGATATTTTTAGTATGAAGTGGTAAAGAGTGTGATGTGCTGAAAAAAGAGAGAACAGTACTTGAAGTGTAGTTTCATTCCAGTGGTAAATATCCGTGTAGAAATCCGTGCAAAGTAATCCTTGTGTGGATAATCCGGAAATTTATGTTGGAGCGAAAGTTTATATAGCATAGATAGCAGAGGTACGTACATTCCATATTGCGATGGATTTTTGCTTGTTTACTTGAAGAATGGCCAAGTCAAGTGAAAAGTGAGCGGTAATTAGGTCAAGTCATGAAGACACAATGTGAAAGGGGATAGAGGAGAGATAGAGCCGAAGGATGGTAGCGATATATTTATGGTCAGTTGGTCTTAACAGGGTAGAGGAGATGAGCATATAGAGTGAAGGAGGAATAGGGGGATGAGTAGAAAGGAATGCGTTATATATATATATATATATATATATATATATAT
>NC_068983.1:77340578-77340985 GCF_001194135.2 Octopus bimaculoides
TCTCTTCACTCCCACTTCTCTTCACCCCTACTCTTTCTCTCTTCTCCCTTATTCTCTCCTCTCTCTTACTCTCTCTCTCTCTCTTCTCTCGTACTCCCCCCTCTCTCACTCTTACACTCTACACTCTTACTCTCTTACTCTCTCACCTTTACTCTCTCACTCTCTTCTATCTTTCCCTCTCTCTCACTCTCTCTCACTCTTACTCTCTACATTCTTACTCTCTTACTCTCTCACCCTTACTCTCTCACTCTTCTCTCTTCCCTCTCACTCACTCTCTTTCTCTTTCCCTCTTTCTCTCCCCCATACCCCTCTTCCCTCTCTCCCACTCTCTTCTCTCTCACTCTCTTCTCTCTCACTCTCTTCTCTCTCACTCTCTTCTCTCTCACTCTCTTCTCTCTCACTCTCTT
>NC_068983.1:77341870-77349017 GCF_001194135.2 Octopus bimaculoides
TATATATATATATATATATATATATATCGCAGGTATAGCTATGTGTTATGAAGTATGTATTTAAACTTAGCGAGGAAAAATGCGAATTGTTCATGCCAGAAATAAAGTATCTAGAGCAAGTTTTCGATAAAAATTTTGTCGCAGGTGAGATCCTTCAAGATCGGCTGCAAAAAAAAAAAAAAATTTCCTTTCCTGTAAACTATTGCAACGTTATAAGCGTTCTTAGGGCTCACAAACTATTACCAAACATATATGCGGAATATGCATGTGCTAAGAGCACCCATAACAACCTATTGAAAAAAGACCTTAAATGGTATTGGTCGGATAGGTACCAAAAAGCGTTCGTAGAAATTATAGCACTTTGATCCAAATTTTAAAATAGTAGTAGTACCATATCCTAGTGAAAGTGGTATACGAGCGTTAATTTTACAAGCTTACGTTTCACGCTTATGCTTCACGTTCATTGATGGCGGCTGAAAAGAAACTACAGCCAAATGGAGAAGGAGACATTAGCCATTATTTTTGCAGTGGAAAAATTTCACAAATTCATACACAGAAAGATATTCAGACTGCAGACAGATCACCACAGAGTGTTGTCAATTTATGGATCGAAAAGAGTATCCCCATGCATACAGCCAATCGATTGCAGCGCTAGGGACAATCGTGCTAAATTATGACTTTAAGATGGATTTTCTACCATCGAAAACAAGACATTCGGATGGGCTGTCAAGATTGATACCTAAATGCAATAAACCGTTAGAGGACACAGTAATAGTGACATGAAAACCTGAAATCGAAATGCAAAATATACTCTGCAACGTAGTACATGAACTACCTCTCACTGTAGAGGAAATAAAAATTAAAGCAGAGAAGGATGTGTTTATAATAAAAATGAAAATGATGAATTTTCAAACAAATGCATAAAATTATGTAGTTGAGCTGACAGTTTCGAAATGGTATTCCATATGTGATGGCTTAATTATGTACGCTCAGAGGGTATGCTAAAAGAATTCCACATGGGACATCCAGGAATTACGAGAATGAAAGCACTGATGAGGAGCTACATTTACTGGCCGAATATAGATTTGGATATTGAAAGATTGGTGAAATTCTCCAGGGGTTTGCCCTGGCAGCAAAAGCACTACCAATAAAAATTCAGCCGTGGTTCAAGACTGGCATATCTTCATCCTGATTAGACATAGACTTCGCAGGAGCATCAAAGCGACAGTTACACGAAATAGCCGGAAATGTATAAACGTAGAAATCAAACCTCCAAAGTAACAAAGAAATTTCTGGACGAACTTTTTGCGCAATATGGCAGACACTATAGTGTCTGAAGACGAACACAGTTCACGTCGAAGAAGTTTAGAAATTTTTGCAAAATGCATGCAGTGGAGTATATTACTACTCCGCCATACCATCCGAGATTTAATGGACTAGCGGAACGTTTTGTAGACACGTTTAAGAGGGCGCTGAAAAATCTAGGAATGAGCTAGTAGCTGATATTGCATTGACGCAATTCTTAAGTGTCTACTGAATAACACCTAACTCCAACTCCACTTCAGGTATGACGCCGGTTGAAGTAATGCATGCCAGGAAAGTCAGGTCGGTGTTTGACAAATTACTACCAGAAGAAAAGAAAAAATGGAGAGAAACACCGAAATTAAGATAAAAAAAACTTCAAAAACAGTGACAATGTGATTTTGAAAGTATAGAGAAATGGAAAGGAAAGTTGAGAAGAAGGTATAATAAGTAACCGTTCAGGAAAAATAACGTACATGGTAAAAGGTAATACGTGGGAATACAAAATACATTTAAACCAAATGAAAAAAGTTTTAGGGAAGAGAAAATAAGACATGAAGAACCAATGGAATTTCTTTATGAGGTTTTTGACATCTCGGTACCTCAAGGAATAGTCGAACCAACGAGTACATCGGCTTGGAAAAGAAAACAAACAGAACTTTTGCAAGCCAAAACGAAAAAATATTCCAGTCTTTTTCCGGGGAATTGCGTAATAAAGGGGGGAGAGGCGGTAATTAATATATAAGAAATAAAAGAAAAATATTGACTTCTAAGGAAAGTCAAGCTCAGAAAGGTGAGATGTGGTGAAATCCTGACACCCCTGTGGGATAACGAGTGAACGGTTCTAAACCTTATAAAGACGCATGTGTTCTGACAGTGCGAGGTACACTGTGGTGTGTGCAGTCGCATTTGTGAAGGAAATCGTAGAAGACGTTGGGAAGAGATACAATTTTGTTACGTGTTTGTTACTGATTTAGGTTCTGTAATGTTATAACCCTGTTACCGTGTAGTCTATTTCTAAACTCTAGAATATAATATATATATAGAGACATATGCACATACACATATAGGTGTACATATGTATATTTTAATCAATAAGTAGCTTTTGTTTCAAAATAGTTTAGTAACTTTCAATACTTCAGCTCACGTGCGCATAAACGCGTAAGAATATTACGTATACGTAACTATAGATTTTCAAAAAAATTTCATAAATTATAACAGTAATTATAATTATCTGTTAATTGTAAGTCTTTTAATACAACTGGGTAACTGTTAATGAATTTCCTAAGACATTAATTACTTTGCTTACATTAATCTATCATAAGTAACAATGCCAATTCCTGTTAAAGTAGTCGTATAATTTAAGGTAAAGGGTACTATTATTTTTGTCAATACATTACGCACGCATACACATAGATGTATTAAACAAATATGCATATTCACATATACTAGTAACGGTTTATTATTAAATACGTTCGTTGCTAAAGTACACATATCTGAGTTTATAGAGCGACAAACAACGCATTGAGTGTAACTCCTTTCTATGAAGTTCTGCTGCTGATGAAATTCCTGATTAATGATATTCTATATGGAAATTTATTTATTTATATTAATTCCTCAAATTCAAGTAATTGGGGATGGAAAGAGATTTAGGAGAATGGAATTTGATATTGTACAGAATAGACATCAATTCTAATAAATTGATGTCGATGTGATAGTATTTCAATTTAGTTCTTCCTATTATATATATATATATATATGTGTGTGT
The DNA here is from genome assembly GCF_001194135.2 of Octopus bimaculoides. Lineage (NCBI taxonomy): Eukaryota > Metazoa > Mollusca > Cephalopoda > Octopoda > Octopodidae > Octopus > Octopus bimaculoides. The sequence continues at coordinate 77,344,941 of NC_068983.1, forward strand.
GTGTGTGTGTGTGTGTGTGTATGTGTGTGTGTATACTTTATTTAAAAGCAGCAGAAATATAACAAAAAGCCGTTACTCAGAGTTTCACGTTCCCGTTCATGTTAGAAATGGGAGAGAAATGACGATACGATTAAAACTAATATAAATTAAAACATGCATCTATTTCTTTGTTCGTTTCAAATAATGGTCTTAGGTATGCAATTAACAAAATAAACAAAACAAATGAATTCAATATAGATTCAACCTATTTTTAAAAAGTCAAAAGTTTACAACAATATATACGCATACTAGACTATCTACAACATACATATATACGTCAAAATACGTAGATGCATACGTACAGACAACATACGTATATAAGCATATATTTGTAAGACATAAATACATGCACGAATACGCATGTATACATATACACATATGTACGCAATCATTCTCGCATACGAAAATTATTCAGTGCTGGAACAGGCAAGTGTATCATAAACTTATGGAGGAGGAAAGTAAGGGATGAGAAAAGAAACGTATAGATAAAGGATGGTACAAATGTAGAAAGGGAGAAAGTGTGGTTTCCTGAGGAAAGGAAGAAAGAAAGAAAGAAAGCAGGCAAGAAAGAAGGAAAGATAGAAGGGAAGAAAGAAGTAGAGAAAGAGAGAAAGAAGAAAAGAAATAAAGGAAGTGGAGTGTATATAACAAACGCACACACAATTGGATTACATATATATGTGTATACAAAAATGTATATTAGCATAACGTATACAGATATATAGGGATATAGTCAACTAGCCCCTCTTCATGGGTGATTTGAAACTGTTCGTGAGCACAGTCCACTGTTTTAGTACTGATATTAGAATAGAATTTGGACACAAGAAGTGCGGAATAATCTACCTAAAAAGAGGCAAGGTATAGCCCCTAGCAGGGATAAAATTACCGAATAGAAACTTGATTAAATAAATTGAAGAAGAAGGATACAAATACCTTGGTGTACTAGAGTTCAACGAGATAGTTATGGATCAGGGGAAATCGCATCGATAGTAGAAGAACTAAAGAGCTAAAACTGAAAGACAAGGACGTTGCTGACTAGATATGGGATACTCCACCCCAAAAGTAATAGAGACAGACTGTATGTACCAAGAAAACAATGGGTAAGAGCCCAGCATTAGATCAGAAGAAAAGAACCTAGTATGGTATGTAAAAAATGCCACAGAACCACTATTATTGGAAGCAAAAAGGTCATGCTTGTGTAGGATGGATAATTGCAAAGATAAAGCACTGTACAAGCACTTGAGAATGAATGAAACTGAAAATGGGTGGGTAAAGAAAAGAATGCATGGACATCGTGATAGAAATGTTGAAGATAAGAGAAAAAAATTATGGCTATGGATGCCTAAAAGTGATTTAAAGCCGGAAACGGAGGCTCTAATCTGTGCTGCCCAACTGCAAGCATTAAGAACCGATTACATCAAATACAGAATAGACAACGCATTAGAAAGTGATAAGTGCAGAATTTGTGCACAAAATTTCTGAAACCGTATGGCATATTAGCAGTCAATGTACGCCACTAGCCCAGAATGAATATAGGAGACGTCAAATAGCAAGGCTTGTCGATTGGGCACTTGGCAGAAAGTATGTACTTCACAGAGCAAAAAAGTGGTACGAACATAAACCAGAAGGCTTCATCAAAAATGATAATGCAAAGATCCTACGGGATTTTATGATTCAGTGCGACTATGAGATAGAGAAAAGGAAACGAGATATATTGTTAATTAAGAAAGAAAGCAAACGATGTTGGATCATAGATATAGCATGCCAAGCTGACAAGGTATGCGATAAGGAATAAAGGACAAGTCGATAGATTTGACAGGTTATCCTGGGAGGTTAAGCAGTTGTGTTCGCTGGAAAAGAGGGTAGTAGTACTGATAATTGTCGGACCCCTGGGAACAGTGAGTAAAAATCTTGAGAAATACATGGGACAAATAGGGTCTACTTGGAACTGCCCAAATACACCGGATGGTGCGCAAAACATAAGGTGTGTTACCTTAGTTCACTGATAATGAACAGCTGGCACCGTAGTACATCTCCAGCTTTAGAAGCTGTGAAAAGCCGATTCCAATAATAATAATAATAATAATAATAATAATGATGATGATGATGATGATGATGATGATAATAATAATAATTTTAATAATAATAATAATAATTACGAGTAGAGGTAGTGGAGAGCAAAGAAATATTATTCATGGACCTTTTGAGCGAGATAGGCTACTCCAAAATTCTAACCCGAAGAAAATTCTAACCTGATCATGTGTAGAAGTAGTGGAGATCATAACCGTACTGAGAGAAATTCATTACTGGTTGTTTTATTTCATCATCCTTAAACAAATCTTATTCAGGGACTTTCTAAGCGTGATGGGCTAATCAACCTGAAGAAAATTTTGAGCCCCACCTGTGAGGTCATGTGCTGTCTATCTTGATATGAGATCACCATGTCGCGCACATATTGTTGTGATCTATGTATCTGGTGTAAACGTATCAGACTGGTAGTCATGATGGGTGTATTTGGTTTCGTATATCTATACCCCAGTGTCACTTTGATGGCATGGCTTGCTCTCACACTCAATAATAATAATAATAATAATGAGAAGAGAAAGAGAGAAAAGAAATAACAATAACAACAACAGCAACAGTGACGAAATAAATTTTACTATAATTACTATATATTTGTTCCACCCAATTTTATATCTAGTATTGTCTTAATTGTCGACATGTTCGGTTTTTTGACGAGCCTGTTAAACATCTTTAACCAAATTATTCCTTTGCTAGAAAATTACCAAATGTCTCAGTCTTCAAGCAAGAAGGTAAACATTTAAAAAAAAATTTTTTGGTATACAACAAAAAGTTTAATGAGAGCCTTTCTATATTAAATTGAGCAAGATTGAGTTTCAGATTAATGAAAAGCAGAAAAGACAGTTCCAGGGTCTTTCTGAATGTCATATCTTCTAGTTGTGTTTAGCTTCTCGATAATATACCACATTCAATAGTAATTAATTCTCCTTAAAATCTTCTGGTTTGCATTATTGTTTTGATCAGGGCGCATCACCGACCTACATAATCCAGCTATAATATCAATAATTGCTCTCTGTTTTATTAGGCAATGACTACCTTTCCATTTAAAATGGTATCTGATTTGGCTGCAAAACATTGGCAAGTTATATTATTTGACTCAGCTACACAGTGCAATATCGAACACAAGAACAGATTTATGACCCATTCACAAAACGGTTCAAGCAGAACCTTATTTGTTAATTCATTGTGCCTCGTAACCTTTCATACAAATATTGAATAGAATTGCTACGCTACTTTCTAAATGAGTAACAAAATCTCATGTTTTGTTTGCAATGATCAACAATATTTTGTATTCAGCTATACAACTTTGTTTCAATACCTTTCATTGTCTACGTTTCATTGCTAATATACTCTCTCTGTTATTGTCAATGTTGTTGTTTCACTATAATTGTTGATATTGATGAAAATAGTTATTGAAATATATTCATAGAGTATATGACATGTTGTATTATTTTAATGTCACCCCAATGTTGCTAAAACATTTTATGTATTCAGAAAATATACAGTTTTCTTCTCAGATTCTATTAGAAATCGGACACAATAAATGAATAACAATGCAGAGTAATCTTAATACAAAGACGGTTAATCGTTATATATGTAAATGTATATATAGGATTGTGTGCATGAAGGTGCGTATGTATATACGTATATGAAAGTATGTATGTATATACATGCATACGTTATATAATATATACATACATACATATATAGACCGAGAGAAAATAGAGATAAAGACCTATGCATGTACACACACACACACACACACACACGCATATATATATATATATATATATATAAACTAATATACATATTCACATATATACACAGATGTACACTTGCACTGATATATACAAATATATACCTGTATATATGCACAGGTTTAAATGCATTAATTCTATGTAGCCTTTTGTTTGTTTATTTCACCGTTTCGTTCTCCTGTATTGTTTTCCGTCCGCC
>NC_068983.1:77350017-77351054 GCF_001194135.2 Octopus bimaculoides
ATATATATACATATATGTATATATATGCATTTAAAAATATATGCGCGTGTGCACGCGTACGCCTGTGTATGTATGTATGTATGTATATGTATTTTTGTGTGTATGTGCGTCTGTGTGTGTGTGTTTGTCAGTAATGTCCAAGCGACTGTCTCATCGAATTCAAAATTCATCTTATGATGAGACATGTGCTTCCTACACAATCCAGTCTCACAACACACACATACTCTGCGAAACAATTACTTTTCTGCAACGGACGATTCTGTTTAATATTAATTCCAAATACGTAAAGGAAGACGCACATCCCATCGACTTAAAAAGATATGCGGAGATAGTTTTCAAATGATACCAAATAATCCACCAACATGGTAATACGTTTCGTTCAACAACTCTCTACTTGAATGTCCCATAATAATAAAAATTTACTTAGAAATGGATTAATAGATTCTAGATACCGTCAGGTGGAGATTTTACGTTAGAGATTACTCGAGGAAAATTGTTTCAGGCGGCATTGAAGAGAATACTTTTGAATGTTTTAAGTAGATACCAATAATCATAGTCAGTGATTCCTTCTATTTCTTTTAGGGATTGATCTGTGGCATGACTAAATTCTCGTAATGCTTTGTTTGGAGTGAGGCGATGATAGAAGGCAGCAAGACAAAGAAGAGAATAGGGGAATATTGACACCTGGCTCTCTGGAGTGGAAGCGTCTGAGGTCCTAGAAGCGCACCGTACAAGCGATAGCGACTTTGATGGTGATGTGAGCACTCCGGCTGTTGTCCACAATATCTCCCAGGCCTCGTCTATTATTTCATTCCGTGAGTAGTTCACGGAAGAGAGTATCGTTGATTGAGAGCATTCTGTTTTCCAAAATGCGTGAGTTCAACTGTTATCTCATTTAAAAGCATTTTGCTTTTTTTTTCCGCTCTTTAATTACTGGGCAAACGGGAGATTAATTTTGTGTTCATCGCTTTTGAAGCATGGAGTGATCTACAATTATTCTTATTTTAATGTACTTGATCACACACACACGCACACAC
>NC_068983.1:77353187-77354505 GCF_001194135.2 Octopus bimaculoides
ATAATTTTCTTATGGTTTCTTAAACATTCACTTGAACAAAACTGTACAAATCCAAATATATGGTACCCTAGGCATAACACCTACATGAACTTCTAACTTGTCTCTTGAGGTCTCTGGGTGAGACTTGGATCCAACTTGTACAAATGCAAAACAAAAGTCAAACATAAAATAATAATAATAATAATAATGATAATAATGATGATAATTAGACTGCTAATGATCCGTTGGGTTACCGGGAAACTCTCAGTTTCTCAGCAACGGAATTTTGTTTCGTGGTCTTTTTTTTCTTTTCCAGGTTATTTTCGCATGCTTTAAACGAACATGACATCGAAATCACGCGCAAATGACTCCTTTCCCCAGAAAAGGAAAGATTTTGGTGGTATTTCTTGCACGCCCTGTTACCAAGTAATAGGTATTTCGAGTCTTTTATCGCAAATAGCTGTTACGTGGTAGCAAGGCATGCTAGAAATAGCAGCCATATCTTTAGAGGTGAGATACGTTGAATACACTCGAAAAAACACATATGAAAAAAAAGCTATTTCACACCGAGGTTACGAACGGGCCTTTTATGAAATAGTTACTGTATTTTTGAAGTCATTTTCACTTTAAAATATTTTTTGAATATGCCAAAAATAATTTTTGTAATGGTATTCACTTGAAAATAATTTTAAAAAGCCTTCAGATATTGTCTGTTTAAAGAAAGCTAAAATATAAATATACACTGTACAAACAACTTACATTTATGAAATCATATTCAATTAAAGATATTTCTAAAGGATTAAAATATTGTGTTTAACAAAACTGAAATAAGAAACATATACTGTAAAAAAAAAACAAATCCTATTTTTTCGTAGTCAAATCACTGTCTAATCAAAAGGTTAGAGTTTCTTTCCTTTCAGCATCATGTTATATTCAGAACATTTTCCCATTATGCACCGTTTTGGTTACTTATATCCCTAAACCCCTAATATCTCATTAACTACTGCTCTAATTTACACGAAACTTGTTTCATTCTGCTCGTATTGACATTAATAGGTATTCTTAATTCATAATATTTTCCCATTATGTGACAGTTGGCTGGGTAACAGTGCAAGCAAGATTCACTTAAAAATAATAATAATTAATAATAATAATAATAATAATAATAATAATAATAATAATAATAATAATAATAATAATAATATTTTATAAGCTTAAAGCATATAAGCAATTACCGCGCATTGACTAAGGTAAAGAGTCTAATATCGGAGCATATAAGACCTCAACGGAAGAAACTAGAGCTTACCGTACGCCAGATATATATATATATATATATATA
>NC_068983.1:77357547-77359460 GCF_001194135.2 Octopus bimaculoides
CACAAACACACACACACACATAAAATGCTTAGCGGCATTTTGTTCACAGTATGTTCTAAGCAATTCTGCCGAGGTCAACTGTCATAAATGGACAAAATTTGACCTCGTGGAGTTATCAAGTACTTGCAGTTAGAGGGTTTAGACCCGAAGGTCATTCATGCTGGCACGGGTGCTATGTAATGGAATGACTCCTCAGCTTTATCATTAGGGAAAATATGGGTAGCTGAATTTCGGAGGGAAACAATGAGTTTTGAAGTTGACCCAAGTTCTTGACGTCCTGCTACTGCCACCACCGATAAAGTCACTGATCCTGTTCCGCACATGGTGATCGATGACAGGTAACTGACTGTAAATTGAACAGCCATTGCCATTAGCGTATCACGTGGCAGAGCTGAGATCTTGGCATGACGAACATTTTTGCTTTGCGTGTGCCACGTCTTCTGACACCTGATGAAAAGTGCACCAGGTTGATCAAAGCATGGGAAAATCTGATATTGTTTGAGAGAGATCCAGCTTATTTTCTAGAACGTTTGGTAATCCATTATGAGTGTTGAAATCACCTCGTTGATTCAGAAAAAGGAGGCAATCCATGCAGTTGAAACACAATTGCTCACCTGATCCAAAGAAGGCCAAGCTGTTTCTATTTCCAGGGAACGTAATTGCGTCAATTTGTTTTGGATTCAAAAGGCATTGTGTTGATTTACCTTAACCTCAATGGAGAGTACTAAGTCAACTTGCTGAGGCAGTTACAGAAGAGCTATCATGACCAAATGTCCAGGGAAGCTGACGAAAGTTTTCTTGCTTCATGAGGATAATGCCCCAACACGCAATTCCTTGGTTTCAATGGCTACTGTACGTGTGGGGTGCCTTTGAACTGACTGATCTCCTTGCCTATACTTCTGACTTGGCCCCGTCTGATTTGTTATTTATATTCACTCTTAAATCCGTGCCCAAAATTTCCGCACCGTGTACTACATTACAGCAGATTTACATAACAAAAGTTTTACAAAACAATCTACTTACCTCAGACGTAACTCTGTAACTTTGTTCTGCATGTCATTTGGCATATATCTAACTTGATAATGGAACAAATATCTACCTGCTTTTCTCTCTTTTATCTGTTGAAAGCATTACAAATTTTATCACCATATTTATCTCTCAGTTTCCGTTTTGCGAAAAATACATACTTTTATTTTTTTAAACGCAGATTACGAACGCTCGAAATTCCAAGTTAGCATTAGTACAATTCAGATATAAATTGAATAGTTTATTTAGGGAAACTCTGCATGCATTTCAGTCTGTAACATGTGCTGAAAAAGAAGACACGGAAGTATACTAAACAATAAATTTGGATTTGAACCGAGCAAATTAAAAAAAAAAGAGAATACTTAGCAATGCTCTTTCAAGTGGTGCATAATATGACATACATTTTGTACAGCCTAAGGGCTGATAGACTCCAAATTTATCATTAGTTTAAATCGTACTTTTTTTTAGTATCTGGACAATGACATTATTCAATATGTTAGAGGTATATTTGGGATAACGTTTTTGAGGTGAAAATACTTTTTTTTTTTCCGGAAGAAGTGAGACCACATTTACTTCTCTAAAACTGTACAGGATATCAAATGTAGATTTAAAAAATTTTTGAAGTTTAGCAAATATTCTTTCAATAGTAATACAAGTACAAGGAACATCCGTAGATTTTGCTTGTAATACCTTAAAAAGATTAAATAAATGGGAAAATGCAACAAAATATTTGAAATATTGTTTCAAAAACTACTTAAATTTTTTTAGTAGTGGCTGTGTGGTACGTAGCTTGCTTACCAACCACATGGTTCCGGGTTCAGTCCCACTGCGTGGCATCTTGGGTAAGTGTCTTCTACTATAGCCTTGGGCCGACCAAAGCCTTGTGA
>NC_068983.1:77359470-77363983 GCF_001194135.2 Octopus bimaculoides
ATATATATATATATATATATATATATATATGCGTGTGTCTGTGTGTCTGTGTCCCCCTAGCATTGCTTGACAGCCGATGCTGGTGTGTTTATGTCCCCGTCACTTAGCGGTTCGGCAAAAGAGACCGATAGAATAAGTCCCGGGGTCGATTTGCTCGACTAAAGGCAGTGGTCCAGCATGGCCGCAGTGAAATGACTGATACAAGTAAAAGAGAGAGTATGCAAACAAAATCGGTGCTTTTCAGGAATAGTTTTCAAGAGATGTTTTGTCTTCTGCATTCCTTCTACCAGATACAAACAATCAAGGTGACTACTTAATCGTGTCTGAGCGAGAATGTGTGGGAGCATTTTGACACAAATGAGGATAAGCTACTTAATACTGAATAAACTGCATTGCACTCCGGATTGGGAAAAGCAACTTCACACGAAGCGTGTTTAACCTTCTGCCGTTAATAAATCCGTAAATAGTGTCTAGTACTCCTCTATACTATGTATCTGTCTGTCTGTCTGTCTCTTTCTCTCTGTCACCCTCTGCCTGTCTGTCTTTCTCTCTCTCTCTCTCTCTCTTTCACACACACACACACTCTCTCTCTCTCTCTCTCTCTCTCTCTCCCCCTCTCTCTCGGTTTTGCCTGAACACCTTTGAGTTCGCTACTAGAACATACACAGGTACACACACCTATTTCCACATGCGCAATGGAATTGTCTCGCCTGCTCTCTCTCTTTCTCCATCTCTCCCTCTCTCTCTCTCTCATAAGGTGGCCTTGCTGCCACCTTATGGTTTACTTGACACCCTGAAATATATCTCGATTTTACTATATTACTTTTCTCTGATGTTTTTAAAAGTTAAACCTATGTGTTGAACACTCTCTCTGCGTGTGTATTACTCGGCAACGCCAGTAAATATCGTCAGTTATTTGAGTAAAACACCATTTATCTCCCTTTCATCAATGAAACTAAATACAGTCGACTGTGGAATGCCCCTTCTGACATTTACCTTGACGGATATACGGTAAAATTTAACTCTGAACTGTTTGTAACTCACTGAGGTTTATGTGGAAATGTTTCTAATAAGAAACATTTTTGTTCTCCATATCTACTATAAACAAATAAATATTCCGTTCGGTATATGACGATTTAAATATATTGCATACGGCAGTTACACGTAGCAAAGAATAATAAGCCTATGATGTTAATTCGTAAGCAATTTAGAATACCACGTATAAAAGTTTTAATGCTTTTGCTTAAAACAATACATCCCAATAACATTGATTTCTCATTGCAAATACATGTACTTTTTCCAGTGGTGAATAATCTCTGATTACTCTGTAACAAGCAATAATAAATCTCTGAGCGAGATATATGCGGTAGTAGAACAACATCGGAAAGTATATTTGCCACCTACATGTGGCTGACCCATAAGGGACGATGATACTGTAGTCTATAGCCCTCGGAAGACATCTCATCCATCTGGGTCAGCTACATTTAGGTGGCAAATATATTCACGATGTCGTGCTGCTACTGTTTATATCTCGCTCAAAGATTTATTATTGCTTATATATATATATATATAGGTGTCGATGAATTGTTCAATCATCAAATCCAATCTTCTCTGCTAGTTCCTCAACTGTTACGATGGGATTTTGCTCTACCACAGTTTACAGGACGTCCTCGTCGAGCACTACAGATCTTCCAAGACGAGGTTCATCTTCTGGGTTGCAGTTTCCGGCTCGGAATTTCTGGAACCACCATTGACACTAGCTTTTGCTTATAGTCCGATCCCCATATACTGCATTAATATTCCTGCATTAATATTCCTGCGTTATTGCTTTTATTGAACGAATAAAGCAAAATATGCCGACTGTGCTCCTTTGCCACTTCCATTATAGCCTTCAAAAAGTAACATTTAAAATCGAACTGCACTGTTCAAAATTTGCACTAAGAAAAGGGAGAAGGTAAAATTACTACCTGCTTTTATAACAAGTCGATGCAGGTAGTTTATCCCGTCCTCCTTGAGTTTTAGTTCATGCAACCGAAAAAGACTGCATTACTTATGGTGTGGAAAGCATACATTCATTTTAACATCATGCCTTACATAACACGTGCTGATCGACTTTGATGTGGGCTCAGACCAGCTGTGATTAAATAAGACATGTTTGTCATTTTTTTGTCTTAGGACTCCTTGTGTGCTTAAAAAACAACGGTATAATGAAACTTTGTCCATATACACAAATATTTCTCTCAGTTATTGTAGACGGCATAAATTTACATATGATGTTTTCTAAAATTCCCTGCAAAGTCATGTGTCTAACGATATTCAAATACAACATAGCAAACATCATTATTTAATAATAATCCAAGAAATACATGCCGTTGCCTGAACTTAACACTGAAAATGAGATTATACTCTTACCTCTTTTCCTACTGTAAAATTCATATATTTAAAATAAAGTTACGAACAAGAAACTAAATTTGCAATCTTAATAGAAAATACCTAAGCTTTCCACAGATCCTAAAATATAAAATAAACAATAGCATCAACCAATCCTGTTCAAGCAACATATGTTATCTTCCACGAAAATCATGTAACAATAATTCAGAAAATATTCTTCTTAGAAATGCTCAGAACACCTACTTATATTCGATGTTCTTCCCGTATTATTAAACACAGGCACTTGAAAATACATTGCCTAACGTTATTGAGAACGCATAATAATTATCCCAAGAACAGAAAAACAAATCAAGATCCAAAAAGAGAATTATATACTGTTTCATGTTAGAGTCAATACTACAGAAATTACCGATACACACACACACAGTTCGACCGTTCGGCTCATTCCAGACTCTCTTCGCCATTCGTATTTATGTATTCTTTATCGAAATAATTGGATGATTTAGCGATTCGCTAATGTGTATATATATAATTATTATAAACAGCAGTGTGCAATGTTTCACCAAAAATGAGAATTGAAAATGTCACTAAATGTGACTAGGCTGTTAGGAAACACCTGGATTGCCAGAAATAAGAGCTAAACGTTCTAATGCTGTAGTTAACGCACATAGATAAAAGAACGTATACACTAACAGGGAACATAATCGTCACAAAAGTGCTGATCGAGAATTCGTAATACTGAGGAATCAGTTTCGGTAATTTGCGTCATTATTAGGAACTCTCTATGGGCACTTTTCGGACGATTATAGTCCCTGTTAATGTATTTCTAGCAATGCAGGTGTTTCCTAATACCATAGTCATATTTAGTGACATTTGCGTGTGTGTGTATATATATAGGTAAAAAATCAATTGTGTAAATGTCAATGCGAAGAGCATTACTGAACGTTCACTATTACTAAACGTTTCAACTACATGTACTTATCGCGCAACTAATATTTTCCCATACATGCGTACGTCCATCAGGCGATAAGTAGATTTATTTTTGAAAGCTATCTAAGTTATAAAACCCAACAAGGTCAGTTATCTTTGTACCGTCGCAGCTCGGCATTACAATGTCAAATAATATGTCTCCATTATTTTGTACCCAGTAGGTATTATCAATAAAGAGTAATGATTTCCTTGCGCTCATAATCATATCTATATCCGTATTTCTTACAGTGACATATGTTTTACTAAATTGAAGTGCCTTCAGAAGCAAGCTTTTGGAGATCGAGTGGTAGAATTTTACGATATCAAATTGTATAACATTGCATTTGTGTTTATCTTCTATTTTCTTAAACCAATCAACAGTTTCACTACTGCATATCTATTGCGTAAGATTTAATTGTGCTCTGATATGTCGTATAATATCATCTAATATGCAATTACTAATAATTCCCATTTCACTTTTTGTGGGATTTATTAATCTACTTCTAGGATTTTGCGTGAAGATACTTTTATGGTATTTCAGAGATATAAAAGGATTTCGTATGATAAGCTTTTCTACTGTGTCTTCTAGTTTAAAGTTTGCGGTTAAATTTTTGGCTTCTATATTAATTGAATTATAAGTTTGTTTGCGTGTATACTTTGGTTCTGTTGTCGGTTAGTAAACTATTGTGTGCTTGGTTGTTTACTTCATAGATATTCTTTTATTTTACATGCTTTAATAAACATGTTCGTTGATGCTTTGGAAGGTTCAACGCATGCCTGTACTGTGTACTGGAACTTGTTGGGCTTTTGGTTGAATGTAACGTTTGCAACTAACTTTATAAGGTCGTCTTCAAATTTTCTAGCTCTCTAATACATGATGGCTTTTTATGAAATCTGAAACCGTAATTGTCCTCTGCATGACTGCACGCATTTTTGTTGAAAAAATACGCCTTCCATTTCATTCTCCTCAGAACATTTCCTATTTTGTCGATAAGATGTATGTGTATACATTCCTTGATGGAATATGAATATTTTCAATGATGTCATTATTTCGTGATTTTCCATGGTTTGCTGTGATTCTTTGTTCGTTTGCAGTGATTAACCCGTGTTTGTTGACCTCGGAAGTTTTGATCCGCAAATGTCGAACGATGCA
>NC_068983.1:77363993-77368966 GCF_001194135.2 Octopus bimaculoides
TTATAGAAATGTTACCTCCACTACACATTATAAATACCCAACAACATAAAAATATTGTACTGCATAACTCAAAGGATATACAACAAAAGTAATTACAAATAAATAAACACAACAGTATACAAAAAGCAAATAGATTAAAATACTCTTAAAAACAGAAAAAAACTCATAAAAGTATTTAGCAAGCAAAAATTTAACCACAAACTTTGACAGAAAGACCATATAAATAATAATTATATTGATTACCAGAGCACCAAGAGTTGTCACACTTACTTCATGACATTCTAGAATAGCATTTTAATAGTGCAACACCAAACAAACTGCGTGTTATATTTTTTCGAAAAGCAGTCGATATTAGACTACAAAAAGACAGGAAATAAATACAAATAAATACACATTCGATCTAGTCTACGATTTTGAATGTTTTCTCACATTTGACACGAAAAGCAATTTGTAAATCGAAGATTCAAATATCTCATTAGAAGATGAAAATCAAAACCTTTATTTGAAACACCGTGGTTCTAAAGAAATCACTGCACTCACTAATAGGTACAATTAATCTTAACAATATACCCAAATGCCAAGTACATGGTAGCTGAAGAAAATTATACGAATTCTAATGGTCCACAAAATAACATGAATAATATCATGCAATGGCATATGACGCTCCCATAAAAAGATTCTAAAACCTATTGATCTTTCATATAAGTAGAATACACATTTTCACATTGAAACCGGAGCATTGCAGTCAACATGAAAAATATTTTTGTAACATCATAAAGATATTTGATGGCATTACTTTTACTAGCAAATCTACCCATCTACGATAGAGTCATAAAATGCGGGAGGGAGTTATAACAGCAGTAAGTATTGACAAATGGGTAAATGGACTTGATAGATTACTTAGAGAAATCACATTACTGTTGACGATACATTATTCTATTGCAGCTATATGGCATGCGTTTGCGACTAAGTGATACGTGATGACGATTCACTCACGAACTGAAATAGGCTCTCAGCCTCTGTATCATGAATGGCTATGTTGACCATACCTAGTGAAAGCCAGAGCTTCCTTCGACCACTACATAAAAAGTATTACGACAAAATGTTATTTAGATAAACTTACACTTTAGTTGTTTACACTTTACGTTTGTTTATACTCTTATACATTCGAAGTTCACACATTTCCGAATTTAAATTATGATTCACATTCATTTCGATAATATCAATATGGTTACAAACCTTCTTTGTAGACAATATTTTCTGTTTGGTCGACACTAATTTTCAAATTACTCCACTCCCTTGCTTTACTCATAAAAATACACCTACACGATCTGAAGTCTGGCCCTGTAGCGGAATCTTTAAGGTCGCAAAAACCAAATTAAGACTTACCTCTCTCTGTAATATGCGAATAATGTCTGGATGTGATAGTACTATAGGTTATTTAGATTGAAAAACTGAGATGTGCACAACAACAGCTTTGATTAGTCGTTTCGAATCCTGCACGAGACTGACACACTTCAATAACCACTAAATGATCACACACACTATACACTGACACACTTTTTCAATTTTATTTTCGCTATTAACCATCCTCGCGACCCCCTTCATATCTAAAATGGGGCCATGAACCATACGATGAAAATACAGAGTTACTCTTGGTCGCTGAATTTTTAATAAAAACGTGAAGGTGCTTTATCAATTCAAAAATCGATATCCACGAAATAATCATACTTTCTGAAATTTTAATGCTAAAAACCTTGAAGACGATCGTATTTGTAATCCCGAAATTATCGTAACCATTGGTTGACACGTCTGGTCGTGAAGAGGGAACAGACAAGAAGACAGACAGACAGACATAACGCCCATTATAGTAAGAATGAGATTTAATTTCTCACTCAAGCAAATAATATTATCCGAAACAATTTCTACCAAAGTACTCATAAATTGTGCACACCGATTTAGTAAACAATACCAATACTTCCAAAACCTACGTAACTGCACAGAGGACTGATAATGAATGGAGTTAACGAACCGCATCATTGCCATAAACGTCACTGGCGGATTCGTCGTCGTCAGCATCATCAACATCAGCCACAGCAGCAGCTACAGCAGCATCGCCATCGTTATCATAATTCCAACCAAATCGAGGCTAGGGGTTTTGTACGTTTAATTATATCTGCTCCACAAACAAGTGTTCCATAAAATAGTTTAACTTGCAGGTGGTCCTGCTTTTCGTTTTCCCCTGAGCGGACTGTAGTAACATGAAATTAATTGCCTTGCTCAAGGATACAACACACTCGAAGATCTGTGAGACAAAATTTGGAATAGCGTAAAAACGAAGTTGTAAATTTTCATTAAATATGTACGAATAAATTAATATGTAATGCAGACTAGATAAAAACTCGTTTCGAGACTTTTGCTTATCTATCGTATGTTACTAATCTAAAATTCAGTGGTTGACTATGCAATAGTTGGATCCTAATGACATATTATATCTATCATAGATGATCTCTGTCTTGCGTGGGCATGAAACAACTACACAAGACAAATTCACTGCAAATCATTAACAGGTTTTGCGCAGACTGAATTCGCCTAGAATCTTCGAATATTCTGAAGAGTACATCAGCTTGTATGTTAATTTTATTACACATGTCAAGTGTTAGAGATTACATGAACATCATCCAAAGAGGCCGAAATATACAACATCCACAAAAGTACAAAAACAATATGCATAAATTTAGTTGATTATTGCACAAACTAATACTGTTTCACTGATCGAATTTCTTTTCAAATTATGAAACCATGAGGAACACATACACATAAAACCAACCTCACTAGCGTCACTGGTATAACTCACTCGAATGTACAGAAAAAAAGAAACTGTTGCTCACTAAGTACATTTTGACAACGAACACTGTATCCAAACCTAGAATCTAGTTAAATTCATAAAGAGAATGATTAGAATGGGGTGAGTGTACAACTAGAACAGCGTGTCCTTACAACATTATATGGCATATCACGGGTGCAATATATCAGTATATATCGACGCTACACTGATGAATAGTACAATTTTGAAGATTGATGCAAGTGTCGCAACTCCATAGATTGTATCATAAATGCCCTTGGACTATACATCAAGAATATTTTTCATTTTCATTTTATCCAGTTTCAGCTCATGAGCTGTGGCCATGCTGGGGTACCGCCATTTAATATGTGTATAAATGTTGAATTAGTTGTGTTTGTTGATATGTCATTTCTTAACGGCGTTATTTATGAGATATGAAGGCGCGTAGCTTATTGGTTAAGGGTAATCAGCTCGCGATCGTAAGTTCGTGTATTCGATTCCCGGTGGCACGTTGTGTCCATGAGAAAGACACTTTATTTCAGGTTGCTCCAGTTCTCTCAGCAGGCTTAATTGAGTTGTACCTGTATTTCAAAGAGCCGACCTTGTCGCTTTCTGTATCATGCTGAATTTCCTTCATAACTACGTTAAGGTTCTGCGTGGCTGTGGTGTGCTCAGCACGCTAATATCATGATCAGGTTGTTCCGTTGAACAGAGAAACTGGAATCATCGTGGTTGTAACTGACGGAATGCCAGTTATTTGTGGGATCATCAGCTGTTCCTTTTCTGCTTTCATGTCATCTAGACAAAAATATCTAATATATCACCTTTGAAAATAACGTAAATTTGAGGAAGATTAGGCTCCTAAACCACGCGGCTTAATTTACTCGCTTGGAAAGTTGTTTTTCTATGTTGCACTCTCAAAGAAATTGATTATGTTCTATCTGCAATATGTATATGTGCATTCATGTATTCATATTTCCATTGATATCATAATAAAGTTGTATATATTTATGCTCAGTGTATCGAGAAAAATTCGAAACATGTGCAAAGATATTTCGAGTGTTTAGGTACTTAAATATAAGTATTTCTGCTACATTCTCTCTGTAACGGCATATATATAATTTCAGATGACATTTTCAATTCCTGTCTATATTTATACATAATTTGCAATCATATTAAGGATTTACATGAAATTACCTGAGTCAAAATAAGTAATATAAAGACTTAGTATTGTAAACTGCAAATAAAGCTTCTCTTTTAGAATATATAACTAGAGAGGCCAAACAAAACTACCATGAAATTATCGTGAGATACTTCTTGAATTTGCAATTATTATTGGGAAGAAAGTAGGAAACAGAGACGCTTTCCGCTGCATTACTACGTAATGCAGTATTAGTATTGGGTGAATATTGTAGTTTGACAATCATGTTTCAATCTACAATAAGCGTTCAGAAGAAAACACTGTAGCAGACAATAATTATTGAAAATAATCGTTATAACTAACATGTAATGAAATAGATAATTAATTGTAACCAGATACAATGCAGCGGTATTTGAAATATTTACTGGAAATAATTCCAGTTTAGAAATTAGAAATAAAAGCAAATTTAGCCAACGGCACACACATTATTATTTCTGCAATACACTATAAAAGGCATCGAATATATTTGGCTATATCTCGCTCAAATTGTGAAACATATACTCCAAATTCCATGCTATGTGTCTATAGAGAAGACTCAGAAAATGAACAATATTCCGCAATATTTTTGCACGTATGAAAAATTGCTAAGAATAAAATTGTTCAGTATGTAATAAAGTAGGTCGTTTGCTCTAACAGTATAAATAGAATATGAATGAACATTTCGCATGCCATAAGGGGAAAAACAAATTTAATAAAGGCTTCTGATGTGTTGGTGTTATAATGGCCTCATAATAATACTTGCTAACTTGGTAATTAGCGATTAAGTAAATGTTCAAGAACTGATCCGTTAGAGCATGCAAATCGTTTTACACTATACGCACAAGTATACGCACGACTAAAGACACGTATACAAAAATATATACATACATATGAAGAGATATATATGTGTCTATCTATCTATCTATCTATCTATCTATCTATCTATCT
>NC_068983.1:77368976-77374608 GCF_001194135.2 Octopus bimaculoides
TGTGTGTGTGTGTGTGTGTGTGTGTGTGTGTGTGTGTGTGTATTTACATCATACATATCATATATGTATGCATATATGTATGAAAAGAAACTAGTTTATAACAACGGCCAGAGTAGATGTAATTTATTACGCAACACCCTACAGTATATACTTTTCAGTGAACATTTTCAACTTCATTTCGTCTTCTATTCCTTCAGTCGTTTCGATTAATAGCAACTATGGTATATATAATCTCTAAACAAGAATCAAAAATGCCTTAAAAATCCGATGAAAACAAAACTACATGGAACAAAGTTGTCTTCAACCAGCTATAAGTAACCGCTTGTAAACTCTCTAACGAACTGAAAAAGAATGTAAGAATGTCAGAATTATTGGGCAACAGATAGCCAGTAAACGCAGACCATTCAGAGACTAATCCAAGTATGTATCATAACAGAGTTGGCCATTCCATAGAACAAAGAACAAAATTTTAATTCCATCCAAAAAATCAACAATACCTATCTAGATCAACAGACATACTCGTTTAAACACAGTTCACATCATATCTGAAATGAGAATCTCACAACCGCAAAACTTGAGTTCTTTAAATTTATTAAAGAACAATTTCAAAGTAAATATATATCAAAATTAGTTGAATACAATCCCAATTAATCTTTCACGAAAATTTCAAATAAAACCAATCAAAATATGAACCGGAACAACAAGGAAATCTCAGAGAAATGATTACTGTAGAAAAAAGAAAAATTGAAATTCCTCTATTGCGTTTGAGAACCATCACAAATAAAGAAAATGTAAAATTTCTTGACGGACGATGTAAATAGAAAGTTTAAAAAAAAAACGAACCGCTGGCAATCTTCTTGAAAACACAGTTAAACTCTGGAGAGAACAATGTTTAAATGAAGAATCAACTTCGCTTCGACTTTGGGAAAAGAAAGCTGTCTGGTTTAAAAAATATGAAAAAGAATCTCAAACAGAAAATAATATTAATCCATTTGTAAAGAAAATTAGAAGCAAAACAGTTTTATTCAGAAACAGCAAATCAAACATCGAAAATAAAGTATTTTAGCCATCAAAGACTTTCAAGAAATAACACCAATTTCACCTTCTCCAGGCAACGAAATAACACCTCGCAACTATTACGAAATCCCTTTCCACCAAGACAGAACACCTTCCGTGGAGATGAACAGCCTCTGTCGAGAAATATAAGGGATATCAATTATTCTGGAAACCTGGAAAGAAACGGTGTATATAGCCACAAAGTTAGGAACACAACCAAAAGACCAAACGTCAAACATCTGGAACCAAAATTTCAAGATATCCGGTGGTACGAGACAAAAGTATACAGCCTTAATTGATAAATCTTTACAACTTAAAACTATCCAAACAACAAATCCAAAACTGTTCAAAAGGTCTGAAATTGTTCCCAAAATCACATTATTTTAACTTCAGTGACAGAGGAAATTGCATCTCAAATTTTTGTAGAAAAATTAAGATTAACTGAAGATCTTCTCGATAAGGAAACACTGACCAATCCATTGTGCCTAACAAATGCAATTACAACCTAACAAAATGGAGAAAGAAAACATGAGACAAAATTTATATCGTCCTTCACTTACAACTGACTCTGAAGCTCATAAATTTAGCAATCTTTTTGTGATATGTTTAAAACCTCTCTGAAAATTTATACCTAGTTCTATTAGAGATGATCTAAACATATTAAACCAATTTGATGTAATGAGACTATATACGACCGTCCAACACCAGTACTGACTAAAGGCAATAGCTTTTTGGCCAAGGAAATTCCCTGACGCAATTCCAAACCGAATTTGTCAATAATTTATGACAAACGTATTTGAAACGTATTCTTTAAAAGAACTTCTTCATTCTCGAGAAAGACATTTACCAAAAAATATATGGAAATGAGATGGTGACAAAAATTGCCCTAACATACGCCAATTTAGTCATGACATATCTGCAAGTTCAAATACATGACCAAACTAAAACAAAGTACGGTATCAACTTTCAATTATTTGGCGAAAATTTCGAAACGATGCGTACAAGACTGGCTTATCCTGTGGACATTTAAACGAGATGAACACAAGGATTTCAAATTCTTACTAAATAGCAGCAATAACAGCATTCAGTTCACCATGGAATTTAACCATAACAAAAGCTTAGATGATTTGATTAATAAGGAAGCCATGAACATAGAAAACGATATCTAATATAAACCAACGGAATTTAAACAGTACCTACCATTTTCTTCAAGCCATCCAACACATAAAAAATCTAATATTCTATTGAACCTAGTTAGAAGAATCCAAAGAATTGCTTCCAATCCGGAAGTTCCGAATGAAAGACTACTTAAATTAAAACAGGCATTACTGAAAGAAAGACCCCGTCTACTCTAATAGGTAATGGAATAGATATAAAACACCGAAACAATAGACACTGCAGAATTAAGAAAAGCCTTTTTGGATAAACGGAAAATCTATCTCTAATTACACCACATAACCCAAAAAACATAGACACATTTAAGCATTATTCATAAAAACATACCGTTATAGACAAGAATGTAAAAGAGATTACATCATCCAAAATAATCAAATGCAAAATGCGACTATAGTCCCTAAAACAACTACTTACAAATGCGGACTATCAACTAGAGATTCACTCCAAACAGCCAAAAGGTGTGGCCTACTCGACTGTAGAACTTGTGACAACCTTAATGAGGATAAGACTTATATATTTAGATCTGGACAGGATTTTTACTGTGGAAAGCCATTTTACTTCTTCAACGAATTTACTTTATACCATCAGGTACAAAGAATGCTACAGTGAGTGACTGCATTGGACAAACTAAACTCACCTTAAGAATGATACAAAATATTCATTTTCAAGAAATACGTGTTCCGTAAACAATATGATGAACATCTGGACACTTGAGCAAAAACAAAACATCCCAAATTTCTTATCTTCCTAATTTATCAACGTACAGACAATACACCAGATCAATCAAGAATTAATAAGGACACACTTTTATTAAAAAGTAAAAGCCACTGCAGAACAGGTTATAATAAACATCAGTAATACACGATTCTCCACTTTCTGTGAATTAATTTAGCTATAAAGTCATCCTTGGTTCGTTCGTAAGAACATGAAAATTCATGTAACAGCTATCATCTATTTTTTTTATCCATACATCCTTATCTTACTCAATCCTTAAACATTGTAATGTAAAATGTCGACTTGCATACATTGGGAAAACTCCAAAAAGCGACACCCAGCATTTAAAAGAAGAGTTTTTTAAATTTTATCTTGGTGAGGTTATGTTGAATTTCACGACCGATAAACTTGTAAATCAATGTCATTCCTGTTTAATATTGCTACCATCCCAGGTGAAAAACATCTAACCAAGCATCCTCACACATCTTAGCATACTGTTACGCCCGAATTCCTGAAAACTGAGCGGAGACATCTCCAAGATTTGGTTCCTGGCAGGACGCAAGTTATTTGGTTTGTGATTAAGAAATACAGAACTGGTAACCTGTAGAAACACACAACCTTTGTTTATAATAATTTTGAAAGTAAGGAAAAATTTGTCTGAATATTTTTTTTATTATACCTAAGGCACCTACTATGATAGGAATTGTTTCTGTTTTTAGATTCCACATTCGAGTTACCTCTATTTCCAGGTCTTTGTATTTTGAAAGTTTTTCCATTTCTTTTAGGGAAACGTTGTCATCTGCTGGTACATCAGTTAGAAAGCATTTTTTTTTCTTCATGATCTTTGACAACTATATCTGGTCTATTTGCCTTAATTTCTCTATCAATGTGTATTGGCATATCCCAGAGTATGGTTGCTTTCTCGATTTCTGTGACCGTTTCTGGCGTGTGTTTATACCATTTTTTTTCTGTTGTTATTCCATAGTGTTGGCATAGCTTGCAGTGTATATAGGTCCCAGCTCTGTCGTGTATGTGAATATATTCCTTCTTAGCCAGGACTGGGCAGCCAGAGATAATATGGTTTATCGTTTCTTGTCCATCTCCACATATTCTACAGTTACTTGTTATGTTTCATTTCATTATATGTTTTTGGTAATTTCTGGTGGGGAGGCTTTGTTCTTGTGCAGCATTTAAAAATCCTTCAGTCTCTGCTTTGAGTCCTGAGCTTCTCAACCATTGCTGGGATTTGTCTCTGTCTATTTCTTTTGCATTTAGTTTAGCCCAGTATTTACCATGTAGGGGCTTTTCTTGCCATCGTTTTATCATGGTCCGTTGCTGTTCTAGTTTTAGTTTGGATTTCATTTGTTTTATAGCTTTTGTTGTTTCTTCTTCTTCTTCTTCGTATTTGTTAGGTAGTATGATTTCTTGTTTTATTATTATTATTATTATTATTATTATTATTATTATTATTATTATTATTATTATTATTATTATTATTATTATTATTATTCATGTGGAAAGAGAAAGAAGAGGCCACTTTAAACATTTAGTAAGAGTTACATGTATAATTTGAACCAGTTTGATTCGGTTCCTGATACTTCAAGTTCCGCTGGCTCCTAACGGGACCCCGACTCTCTGAGGATTTGGTTAGCTGAATCAACCCAAAGCCTGAAACACTCAGGCTCCGGTTAGACGCCTGCGAAATTTGAAGTACTACGGAACAAAATCAAACTGGTTCAAATTATACATGTAACTCTTACTAAATGTTTAAAGTGGCCTCTTCTTTCTCTTTCCACACACCCATATATAACTATGTACATATACATACATGCAGACATACATACATACATACATACATACATATATATATATATATTACACATACTTATGTATACATGATTACAGATGGTGGACCAGAAATTATCATCGTTCATTGTCGGATTATACGGGGCGGAAGAAATCCAATATCCTCAGTATTGACCCAATTCGTGCTAATACCCGTTCTCTAGGTATACAAAGAATTAACTCCACCAAGATTATAAAAGTACTGTTTTTTGGGGGACTTCGACCGGTAAAGATGATTTCAAGAAAAAACACTATCATGATTGCCATGAGAAATTGTGACACTAGTTTAGGGGTAAGTTCTTTGATAGCAACTCAATCTAAATCATTCAATATCTCACAAGGAATTTAAAATATGAACAATAGCAAAAAGTGAAGATCAACATGCAAGTAAAGCATCAAATGAGACGTTGCATAATTGCCTTCCTTCTATTTTCATCGAACTGCGTTCCCATTCAAGTCCGCATTTTACTAAATGTATCAGTTTGATAAGAGACAGATGCAAACAACTCCAGGACTCGCTAACAAGCAGGAAAGAACAGTCGAACACTAAAACGTAGAAGTGAAGTTAGACTAGTGTAGTATTCTCGAATGATGTCACAATCAGAGTACAACCACATTACAGAACATTAAAAACTTCAGATCTAATATTCTCAACGAGGTAAAATTCTTTGTGTTAGTAAACCAACACACGATGTAAACGTATTTACTTTGCTTAAGATAAAGCCTGTATCAGAAAAAAATAGTTTCTTCGTATTATTCATCGAAACTTGACCTGTAACAAACAGTTTGATGACGTCGAATATTCTGTAGCAATTCATCCAGCCGCCACGTGCATATATAT
>NC_068983.1:77374738-77378774 GCF_001194135.2 Octopus bimaculoides
TATATATATATATATACATATGTATATATGTATGTATGTATGTATGTATGTATGTGTATAAATATATCTATATATATTTATATATATACACATGCGTGTGCGTGTATGTGTGTGTACATAGTATATATGTGCGTGTGTATATATAATATATACATACATATACGCATATACATGTATATTTATATATAAGTACATACATGCACAGGCACACACATATGCGGAAACATATGTTTTGGCCATAATAATCGAGGAATATAAGCAGTCATAACACACGTGGGGTGTTGTGGTGTAAGCCGTCTCAATACTCATATTCTCCGTCTTTTCTTAATTATATATTCCTTGATTTGATGTATTTGTTAGTATATATGTACACACCATTGGCCGATATAATTTTTATGCACTGTCGAACTCACAGCTATCCGGGACGTTGTGTGTGTACGTGTGTTTATGTCCGTGCTTTTGGGTCCGTATTTATAAATGAGTGTGCATGGATCTGTGCGTTTCTCTATTTGTATTTCGGCAAATATATGAACTATAGTGTTTCTATTTCATTCATCGTTGAAATATTCTAATTAAAGATTACTAATTGGTCATCTAGCAGAGTACTAATTGTTATTCATTTCATTAAATTCTGCTTTCATGTCACAAACAGAAACTACTTAAGTTGAATTATGACAAACGCGTCACAAATTATTTAATTGTATCAGGAAATTGATTGAAAATGTTAACCTTTGAATGTTTGAATGGAATGCTTCAGTAAATTATTACTGCTTACAGATGCACTTTTCCGCTTGTGGAACGGTGATAAAATTATAGTGTGAGAAAATATTCATAATGCTAACTAAATATGCTACATAAGAGGGAAAATTGTTTATTATTACTGCTGTAATTGGAATGAACATTGTATATATATTACCATCATCTACATCAGCATTGTGATCATTAGTATAACCATTTACAATACGATAACTAAAAGTAACCGTAACATCAAAAATTCTTCTACAATCATTCATATCACTTATTTAACGATAACAATAAATCACACGGCTGTTACTACTATGAATAACGAATATAACACAATATATTTAACTACAACAAATTCACACAGTCCTAATTGTAAAAGGACAACTTCGTCAGTACCAATAATGTCGACATCATCATGATTTTATTTATCATCATCATCATCATCATCACTATCATCATCTCGAAACCCAACACCGACACCACTACCATCAAGCTTAGTTACGAGTTTTCAGCTCTGTCAGCAATGTCTGCAGCTGGTCTGTTTCTGCGATGAGTGCAATATCATCTGCGGATCGAAGGTGTGTTTGTAGCTCACCGTTGATGTTCTCACCACTTGTCTAGTCAAAGTCACTGATGACAATTTCTAGACAAGCGTTGAAGAGCTTCGGAGAGATAGTATTTTCTTGTTTGAGACCCTTCTCAACTTGAACACTTAAAGGTGGCGATAACAAAGTTAAAGCAGTGATGCATCCAGATTTCGTAACTTGAGCTGTTTCAGGCATTGTGGTTCAACATTTTGGTTTCTCAGGTATACGCTACCAAAATTGATAGAGAGGCAGAAGCGGAGGTAGAATTCTACATACAAAGAGATGCCGGAAGTTCTAGCTCATAGATCCACTTACAATATAGTGATGGGAGATTTCACTGCAAAGCTTGTAAAAGTAAGCTTGGGGCACATGTTGGAACGTTTCGATCGGAAGAGAGAAAAGGGGGAGAACGTTTGGTTAACATGGAAAAGGCAGGATGATTTTACCTTGGGAGCATCCTATTCAGAAAAGAATGTGGAAGGAAAGGGTCCTTGATAACCCCAAAGCCTCAACATATAAATGTAATTTACTGTATCTTGGTCCATGACGGCGCACACAAGTGGCTGCCTCGGCAATAACATCATTCAACGCAGGTAGTGGTCATTTGTTGCTACAAGCAAACATCGTGATCAATGAACGCATAGAAAAATGGCTCTGTCCACTCAATGGAGATCCAGAACATCAATGATTTCGATGTGACGTAGTTGTCAGATGCTATCGAGAAAGTTGTTTAGAATCAATTTGAAGAGATCAGTGAGACCCATGATTCCCTAAGCCAGAAAATTTAAAGCTGCATTTAAAAGACGAGAACTAAAAGTCAGCGAAACCCTCACGGAATAATTGATGCTAAAGAAACAGAAAACTTTGAAGAGCATGGGAGTTACTTTGAGTGTTGTTCTGTATAAAGCGATCACATAACATCTAGGAAAAGACTTGACTTCGAGAATCATAGACTGAAGAAGCTGCAGAGGGAAGAGAAAGTCTAATGTATATGTGTATATATATACATATATATATATATATATGTTTATACACGCACACATGTACATGATGGAAGGCGCAGAGGGAGAAAGATACATATATAATGTGGTAGATTGTGCTAATTAGTGAAAATATACTACTTTTATCTCTTTGTTATATTACTTATTTTTCATTATTATCATTTCTTTGTTTTCAGAAAGGTCAGACAAAGTTTCAATAGTTTTATCAATTTATATAGTAATTTTCTTACTTTGTTTGAATGTAAAGAATTGTAAAACTATCAATTGTTATTTCTGGATGAAATGAATGCAACCTCAGTTGTCATAGACAATAAAATAAAAAGGTTGTGGAGGATGTTGAAAATTAAGGTAAGTGCAGAACAACATAAATTAGCTGATTCATTGATATTATATAATTTTTAAATATTTTATATGTGGACACTCCAATATGTTGCAGCAGAAGTCAAAATATTTCATAAACCGAACGCCTGTAGGCAACATGGCAAAATATTTCTATTTTGTTGGTGACGTTATTTTAAAATCATTCTTGTGATGCAGCTGCGCAGTTTCATCATTTATCATTCTTATTTGTTTCACTCGTTGAACTGTGGCATTCATAGAGCATCGTCTTGAAGGGTTTTAGTCGAGACCGGAACCATGTGTTTGGGAAGCAAACTTTATATAATACAGCTATGACTGCATTATGTAACATATGTAATAATATTGTTGACTAGCTTTTATTATCTGTACGTTATACATACACAAGAGAGTTTTGGTAGACAAACAACTAACAGCTTAGTACATCAGATCACTGCGAACTTTAAAATGAAGAAGTACATATTGTTTCAAGTAATACGTGCAGCGCATGTGAAGGCTAATAATTTCAACTTTGCCGAGATATGAAAACAATCCAGATTAACTAGTGCTGCGTTAAACGTCACAAATCATTTGAACTACAACATTCATGGGAGACCAGAATTTAAAATAAATTTCCATTTCTGGAACACAGAACGCTATAGAAATCTGAGGCAGAAAAGATCGTACAAAACTTATATGGAGGATGACGACGGCAGCAAATGAAAAGATTGTTGTAAATGAGAGCAGATACATCGCTGTGTGTACGTTTTCTACTAATTTATGGAATATTTATTAAGACATCATGTCATGTGCTACAAACAACACTCCCAATGAGTTTTCTCCAATAAAGTTAACTCAGTTGTAAACAAATATAGATAAATAAACAGGTGTGTGCCTGCGTGTCAAATGCGTGTGTGGCGTACACTAAATTGTTGGCGATGCATATACGGATTTTTTAGTGGTAAATATTTCGCCTTTGTCTTATATTCTGAGAGGGGATTACCAGGTGCTGTTTTTGATTGCAATCTACCTGGATACCTGCCCAGAATCACAGAAGCAGAATACCAGCTTTCCTAGTACAAAGTAGACATGTTATATATATATATATATATATATATGAAAATGAAAAAAAGCCAGAATGCTGAACTGGAAGCATAATTTAATAAAGATTTTTTCTAACCGGTTTTCATTGCGATGAAACAAATTATCAAGAAGAAGGAGAATGAAAATGTTTTTTACAAAGAAGTACAAAAAAGTACAAAATGAAGAAAATAATACATAAAACAATAATATATAAAAAAATAAATATCCCCATACATTATATTGTCTTTGAGCTTTTGTAGTTCAATAGTAGTTCATGTATAAATT
>NC_068983.1:77379062-77379525 GCF_001194135.2 Octopus bimaculoides
AATAAGGTCACTGAGGGGTGTGTGTGTTAAGAAATGGTTGGAATTTCTCTATGAAAAGATTCTCCTTGTTGATTCTTTCTTGTGTGGAGATTCTGTCTTTACATTGATAGAAAGGGAATATAATGAATTTAGAGTTTTTGTTTCTGGCGCAAGAGTCTATGTGGCCACTGAGTGGAATTTGGCGGTATTGAGGGAGGTTTATTTGTTCCTTATGGACAGCTACTCTTCTACGTAATGGGAGGCTCGTCTGTCCGATATAGAAGTTTTGGCAACCTGCGCAAGTAAGGACATAAATGAGGTTAATCGAGGAACAAGAGAAATTGGTTATAATTTTAAACTTTGTTCCTCGTTTGAAGGTAAATTCAGAGCCTTCAAGTAGGTAGGGGCAGGTGCCACAATTAGGGCGTGCACATTTTTTAACTAATGGGGGTGGAAGTGGTGTATGTAGTTTGGAATTGGTTAA
>NC_068983.1:77382224-77386194 GCF_001194135.2 Octopus bimaculoides
ATATATATATATATATATATATATATATAAGTATTTATTTGCATACAAATACACTTTTATGATTCCGTATATAAATATACAAAAATATGGTCGCAAATACAGGCTCACACGAATATGAACATATACACGTATGCATAAACATCTATGTACGTATGTACATAAATATAAACATACGCGTATACTTACACACATACACAGACGCACGCATACACATACCTATGCATACCCACAGTATATGCATGAACATAAAAACATACCTAAATCATAACGTATATATACAAACATTCTTAAAAAGCGGATCCTTTTATATAATAGCAAAATTCGGATAAAATGCAGCACCATATATAGAATTATCTATAAATTAAATGTAACGATTAAATAGTTTTGTAAAATGCAATAAAATAAAATAGAATAAAATAAAATAATAAAATAATAAGGATGAACCCCGGCGAAGCTTAAGCTTGAAAATGATATGTAAAACAGTCGAAGCTTTTCTTAAAGAATGAGTCGAAATATATGTTCGATATCATTGTGATACGAAATAACCATACATTACAAATACAATTTCAAATGTGGTATTTAAAACAAATTTCAATGTCAACATTTATTATCCATATGGTATTTTATCGGTTGACGTTTCAAATTTTGTTCCGTACCTGCAGGAATTTAAGAGTTTGCGTCTTTGATTCAAAGCTCCATTATCCTAGAATAAGATAAAGAATTTTTTCGAAAGGCATAAATTGCATTCCATAGATCAAGTATGAGCTCCATGTTACATTGAAAGGACGGGTTTCCTTTTCTTTCATTTCCCAGATATATTTTGCCAGACCAGTCTTTGTCCTATTTTCGGGATAGCGCAATGAATTTCTGTGTGAATAAAATCGGGCCTTGAAAGAATTTTCTGAAGCCCCTATGTAAGTTTTATATTCTTGTGAACCTTCTATTTGTACTTTGGCCCTGTTAGATAGTGAATTAAATTTACGAATAGTGATTAAATCTACGGCCTTGTTCTTGGCCTCCTCTGGTGGATCATTGAAATGTATGACAACATTGACTCGGTAGTTCGGGTAAACGGCTTTCTTTCTAAGCCGTTCCACGTCAAACGCTCGGTTCGTCAAGGATGTCCGCTCTCCCCGCTTTTGTATGTGATGGCTCTTGGGCCATTGCTGCGAAAGCTGACCAGCATTCCGAGACAGCCAAGTTGTGAGATGTTCGTTTCAGCCTATGCGGGTGACATCAACATCATCGTGTCCAAAATGCCTCACTTACAGAGGATAGGCAAGGCTATTGAGGAATACGAGACGGTGGCAGGAACAAAACTTAATCGTGAAAAATCAGTCGGCATGCAGCTTGGTACCTGGAGAGGCAAGTCGATATCTACTGACAGCGTTGTGGGACATTGGACGGAGGGTCCGATTAAGTTGCTATGAGTTTGGTCGGGACCAGAACTCCAAATAGAGAAGAATTGGGCCGAGGTATCAAGCAGGGTGACCAACATTGCGAAGACCTGGTCTTAGCGGTGACTATCCCTGAAAGGTAGGGCGGAGGTGTCCAATGTGTTTATCGAATCGGTCATCACATACCGCCTAATCCTCGTGCCTTGTTCTGATTCGTAGTTGATGAAGCTGGAAAGACAGCTCTTCTACTTCTGGTGACAGGGCTCGAAACCGCTTGTGAGACGCTCTATTTACTGTCAACAACCGTTAAATGGCGGTCTAAGGATGCCTTGGCTACTGATGTGCAGTCATGCGCTGAGGTTGAGGCACCTGTGACTCTGCCTAGATGGTGAACGGGTGTGGTCTTTGCTGTTAATTCACTATTCTCCAAATACCAATTTATTTTCGTATACATGTAATACAATTTTTGCTACCTTTCGAGATTTGCATTGCAATAAACAATAGCTCAATATAAGTGGTCTGATCAATAAGTATCCGGACTGTTGCTATAATAACAAAGCTGCAGCATGCAGAGTGAAGCCGCTTCGTACAGATTGATTTTCAACACTGTTGTGTATGCGCACTATGTTTAACGTTCTAGCTCATATCCACTGTTTACAGCATTACTTGCAAGGAACGTGTGTAGCGTGTGATCGTCGCATTGAGAATGACAGTGAAAGTTGGGCAGAGAATTTGCATCAAATTTTGTCGAAAGATCGGTAATATCTGTTTAAAGGCCTACACACAGTTTTCAAAAAGTGTTCATCGTTCTCGACACAAGGAGATCTTGTGCAACTGAAACCCAACTGTCTTTTCAGCTAGCTGAAAGCAGTTTGGGCAAAAACTTGACAGACATGCATCTTCAGTCATAACAGACTAAACTGAACCATAACTAATCTGCACATCCTCTGATAATTCATGATTGGTGATTCGACGATTTCATCTCATAGCTGCACGCACATCTGCGATTTTTTTCTCAGTACTACTGGATGTGGGTCTCCCAGAACGTTCGTCAATGTCGACATTTTTTGGGCAATTTTAGAAACGTATGGACCACTCATCCACTTGTGTGCAGCTCATACTCTCCTCTACATAACTTCCTGCAACTTTGCGTAGGCCTCTGAGCTGATAACGTCATCAGACCCTTCTCTGTCATGGTCCATGCGACGATCACACGCTACACACCCTCCTTCCAAGCACTACTGTAAACAGCGGAAGTGAGCTAGAACGTTAAAACGTAGTGCGCATGTACAGAATAGTTCATGATCAATCTGTGCCAAACGGTGCTACTCTGCGTCCTTTAGCTTCGTTACTATGGCAGCAGTATGGATACTTATTGGTCAGACCTAAGATGTTGTAGAGTTTTCACCAGCTATACTAACATAATGGTGTTAACATACTTCCCAAAAAAAATTCCATTCACCTTACGATGTTATATGTTATGATACAGAAAATCGGAGGATTAAATTTGGTAAATTAGTCGGAAAATATAATCAACATCAGTTGCATTTTAACACTATAATTATGATCCATAAAATATCGTTATCCCTTATATTTCTTAAACCTGTGCCACCATTTTCATTATACGCTTTCGCATAGTCCTTACAATTTTTCAGCGAGTGCTTAAGAAACATGATTGCTATTTGAAAATGTGGTGGTCTGTGAGTATACTACAGGCCCTAATAATAAGTAGATGACCAGAAATAAAATAAAAAATCCAATCAGGTAAATAGAATATATTCAATGTTTATAGCATACTACTACTTTCTTCTGTAGGAAGCAAGGTATTTCAGTTATACACAGCAAGCACATGGGTGTAAACATCCATCGTGTTTGAATCTCTCCTTATTGTCTTGGAAAAAATCCATTTACGCGCTTTCTATAGGTTATAAACGCTTATTACATTCATATTATAACCTGACATAAGAATAATATGAATTTCTATGAGAAAACATTTCTTACCGAAGCAAATTGTAAATACCTTACTGCAGACATTCATGGAGAAATAATTGAGAAAATTACCAATAACGAGTATTGCATTTTGAAACATTTTCAAATATATAGCATATATTTGCTTTACATAAAAAGAAACAAAGTCTTAATATTTTGGATGTATACTACTCTATAGTTCGGAATCCATTATTACTGGAATTCGAATAATCTATTATGGTGTTTTCACGAAGAGAATCTGGTTTTCTGTTCAAGTCTGAAACAACTTTAATCTTTTGCAAAATATCCCTCGCAGGCAGATCGTAA
This sequence comes from Octopus bimaculoides, assembly GCF_001194135.2. Taxonomy (NCBI): domain Eukaryota; kingdom Metazoa; phylum Mollusca; class Cephalopoda; order Octopoda; family Octopodidae; genus Octopus; species Octopus bimaculoides. The sequence goes on from NC_068983.1 coordinate 77,385,917, forward strand.
ATTGGAATCAACGCACAGAATATGAATATATCTTTATTTGTCAAGTACGTGTCTACATTAACATTCCAAGCTCTTTTTTTTTATCTGAATGCATATGCTTGTAGGTGGTTTTGTGTGACTATTTGTTATAGGGTATCTACTGGAATATCAGCCCCTACACCTAATATCAGAGTCGGCCTTGTACGTATGTGTGTGTGTGGTGGCAGTGTTTATTAGGAATGGAGACTCAGTAGAAATCATTCTGCATACATATATATATATATATATATATATATATA
>NC_068983.1:77387854-77389293 GCF_001194135.2 Octopus bimaculoides
ATTTATTTATATATATGCATGCATGCATGCATACATGTATGTATGTATGTATGTATGTATTGATCAAAATTATTTGATTCAGTTACCTTGCTCCTCTAAGTTGCATTACTGTTTATACCTGATATCGATTGATATTTCTAATTTTAAGGCGGCGAGCTGGAAGAAAAGTTAGCTCTCCGGGCAAAATGCCTAGCGGTATTTCGTCTGTCTTTACGTTCTGAGTTCATATTACGCCGAGGTCAATTTTGCCTTTAATCCTTCCGGAGTTGATAAATCAATTTCCAGTTGCGCACTTTGGTCGATCTAATCGACTGGCTTCTCCCCAAGTATTTCGGACTTTGTGCCTAGAGTAGAAAAGGAGAGTTAAGACCTCTGGAGAAATGTTTCTTTAACCACATTAAGCACTTGGCCACGTTGGTAGAAGCCTCTAGATTAAATGAGTGGTTATAGCAGATTATTTTCCTTTTCTTAATTCTCATGGCGTGAGGAGAGGGGTGTGGTGTTCGTCCGCATACGTGAGTAGCTCAGAAAATCCGCTGCCAGGCAAACATCGTTGTAGAGGGGACAGGTTTATTAAAAGAATCCATGTTGGCTGAGAGTTTAAACACCAGTTTTCTAAAACATGAAACCGTGCTTCTAATTACAGCAGGTAGGGGTGTTTTGCTCTTGTGGCTATATAGCGTTTCTTCATTAGGCATCCTGTAGGGTAGTATCTTCCCATGTTCAGGTCTCACGTTACGTCCAGTGAGGTTGGTAGTAACTGTTATGGACAAACTTAACTCATTTTATCAAATCCTTCCTCAACGTATAATCCAACGTCAGACTGTTATAACGTCCACGAATGTCTGTCACCGACTTCTCCGACTACTCGATTTCAGTATATTGTAACGACTGGCACATGCCTCTCGTTACGTGTGAGAGGTGCTCCAATATTCTTATCATCATCATCATCATCGTCATCATCATCATCATCGTCATCATCATCATCATCGTCATCATCATTATTATTATTACTATTACTATTATTAATATTATTGTCATTATTATTATCATCATTATTATTATGCCCATAACAGTGTGAGATAGAAAAAGATAGAAGGAGGGAGAAAGCATGTATGTGCTTGTATATATATATGTGTGGAGTGGAGTGAAAGCATTTGAAGAGGCCAGGATGATGCAAGCAGGGCTCAAGAGACATTTAAGGAAAAAGGTGAAGACTGAGAAGGTGAATGACAAGGACCTGTTTGTGTGCACAGTCTGTGACAGACCATGTCTGTCCTTGGCTGGCCTCAAATCTCACCTGCGAACCCATGGAAAACAAACCTCACCCAGCTATTCTGATTATATGTCTGTGCACACGTTTGAATGTGGTGTGTGCCAGAGGGTTTGCAAATCCAATGAGGGTCTTAAAAGACATGTTAGGATCCACAATGAGCAGA
>NC_068983.1:77389544-77392461 GCF_001194135.2 Octopus bimaculoides
ATATATAGATAGATAGATAGATAGATAGATAGATAGATAGATAGATAGATAGATAGATAGATAGATATAATTATTACTATATTTTTTATATATCATGGGCATGTAATAACATTATAGGCATGTGCTGTTGTATAAATATGTTGCATTGACTTCACTAAAATTATTTAATGAGGTTGAAATAAAAAAAACGTGTCGTTTTGTAAATCAACTGCTTACATACCATTATTTAATGTTAGCTGTTGTTATATTCCCCCCCTATATATGCCGGTAACCATATTGCATAGATATCTCTTCCAAAAGTAAGAGATATCAATAGAGTCAGTATCTTTAATCTTAAATTTCCAAAACATGGATAAGAGTAATAAATACTCCGCTGGGTATGGTGCACGTTTTTTTTAGACGTAGTTGTCTTATAAAATCTACGTATCTAGCATACAACATATATACGTATGCTAAGAGAAACCTAGAGAAATATATGACTTGGGAAGTAAAGAATTTTATTGAGTGAAATTGAGAAGCATATAGAGGAGGTTAAAACCCAATATCTTGACAGCTTTCGATACCATTACGGCTTGCAGGCATAAATTTCAATCGCTTTTATTAATATCTGCATTCTTCCTCTCCAGATAAACAGAAATCTGGTCGTGCAAAGAAGATTTCGGATCTAATTAGGATCTATTTCTCTTTGAAATGGACTAAATTTGCCATCGTGGTGTTATCAATTACTCGCGGGAAAAGAGTCCGGCACTCCCAATGACATTCATGCTGACATGGATGCTACATTAGGGGAAGACGCTCCATCTCTATCAACAGTGCGATAGTGGGCAGCTAAACATAGGTGTGATGGGAAAGCTTTGAAGAACTATGAACGTTCTGCACCTGCTACCATCGAGGAAAACACTCATCATGTTTCCAGATGGTGGTCGATGACAGGAAATTGACTATAAATCAAATATCCAACGCTATTAACATATCCCGTGAGAGAGTTGAAAATATTTGGCACGATGTACTTCTCATGACCAAGGTTTCTACTCGGTGAGTGCTACATCTTCAGACACCTGACTAAAAGCGCACCAGGCTGATCAGATCACGAGAAAATCTGACATTGTTTGAGGCAGATCCAGCCGGCTTCCTCAAACGTTTCCTAAGCCAGTATGAGTGCTAGCGTCATACACTTGTGCCAGAGACAAAGGACAATATATCAATGTAGAGTGCTATGTCAGTTTGCTGAGGCAATTATGAAAGTACTATCAAGACCAAATGCCTAGGAAAACTGAAGAAAGGTGTCTTGTTTCATCAGGCCCATGGTCCAGAACTCAAGTCTTTAGTTTCAATGACCGCTAATGTAGCTTGTGGCTTTGAACTGGTTGATAACCCTCTTGGTTTCATCTGACTATCATCTGTTCCCAAACATGAAAAATACTTGGCTGTATACCAGTATCGCAGGGATGATGACGTATCTGCTGTTGACTTTTTGACCAACAAGTTGAAAACTTCGTCACGAACGGCATCAAAGCTCTGAAACACCGAGGAATGAAGTGTGTGGACCGCAAGCGGAAGTAAGTTATAGAATACACCTCATTTGGTCATATTCTATGAGAGTATCTTGATCATACTATGATTGGTTCAGCCGACCTTCGTATATCTTTATGCAATTTGATTTCTGTCCTAAATCAAATAGTTTTAAAATACTTTACTTCCCTGAATTTCAACCTTTTCAAACAATTTCTGGCCATGAGGTGTCTGTCTGAAAGAACATATTCCTGCTGGAAATCAATAACATTAAGTGGGTTGGCGGACCACAAGTCTTATTAGTACGTGATTCTGTCTTCAATGAAGTTGAAGTTGTCTTCTTCATGTTAGTGCTTCAATGAAATTCCAAATATATATATGAAATTCTTTAGGCATAAATCAAGAATGAAAGTACTTTCCCGAATGACTATATTGCATAACAGCTTATATTATAGCTTCTTGCATCTAGACAAATTGACGCTGCGTAATCATTTTACATTCACTACACGATCCAGTGTTGGCACTTGACGTAAAACACACATAATTATTACTTATATTTTTGCAGCTCTTTCTTATCATTCGTATCGTTAGCCCACTTCCAAATGTGCAAAATTTACGTTTCGATTATCAGCAGAGATCCTTCTACAGCTAAAGAGAATCAAATTGTAATGCGTTGTAATAATTCCAAATAAGAACGGCTGGTAACAGGCAAAACGTTGAAGAACTCTAACGCAATAAAATGCCACTGTTCTGCGTATAATCGATAATACAATTCCACGTAAATATATATCACAGATCAAGACGAGACAGCAGCATTGATATAAGTAAATCTCCATCAATTTGCCATCGCGATAATGCGATGGATTTCAAGGCTTTCATTTTGTACGTAATATGGTCTTGTCAAATGAATTTTCAAACAGGCTCAAAACGCTGAAAAGCGTCTGACGCTCATGCAGGCCGCTGCTGGGAAGAACTTTTTCCTCTTATAATTAATGTGCTTTTAACTTAGCATGTCCATAAGAGATTTTACGTGAGGATAAATGCTGCAGTAACTTGTCAATAAACAGTTTGTAAACATTTAATATGTTACAGTGAAGGCTGTATTTATTAATGTTTGGTTGATCCTATGCACTTGAAACACTTTTCTATATATTATTTAATAATACTTAATTGATGTATCAATTTTTGTAAAAAAAAAAAAGAGTCAATTATATGCTGCTGCTGCTACTACTACTACTACTACTACTACTACTACTACTACTACTACTACTACTACTATTACTACTACTACTACTAGTACGACTACTACTACTACTACTATTACTACAACTACTACTAGTACTACTACTACCACCACCACCACCACCACCACCACCACTACTACTATTACTACTACTACTACTAC
>NC_068983.1:77392471-77402760 GCF_001194135.2 Octopus bimaculoides
CACCACTACTACTATTACTACTACTACTACTACTACTACTACTACTACTACTAATAATAATAATAATAATAATAATAATCTATAAACATTAAAATCATTTTTAAATGTACATAACGGCACACACCTTTAACTGTCTTCTTGAAATTATACTATCATCGTATAAAGCTACCTTTAAAACAAACTTCTACTTTTCTTACGCTTTGACAGATATTCACTAAAACAATACCCTGTACAAAACCATAAAATATCGGACCTTAGTCATAATACCAACTTGAACTTCTAACGTGTTGTCTTTTGAGCTCTTTGGGTGAGACTTGGAATCAAATTGTACAAAGCCAAAGCAAAAGCCAAACATTTGAAAAACATTATACTCATTGCGTTTATTTGCCACCAGGTCGAAGGATGAAGGGGACAATACAAAGATAGACATATAGTGTGGTGTTTTACATATAATGACGTGATAAAAAAAGATGAAAGAAAGAAAGTAAATATACACGGTATACACTGAAAAAGAAGTGACATATGTACACAATACAAAGGTTTTAAAAAAAATGTAGCGGGGAGGATGATAGAGATGTGGCCCTCCTGATACAGGAAGACCTCTAGGGATAATCGAGAAACCCACCTGTCCGAGATTTCCCTGAAAGCCCAGGAGCAAGTGCCCTCTCCAATTCCTTCTCTCCAACTCGAGATGTACCATCCACTGTTACCATTTTCGCAACTTTCACCCACCTTTCAGTAAACTCATTCGAGAGCAGCACTTCCTTCTCCACTCTCAATTTCCTTTTCGAGTAAGACTAGAAGTCAATGAGAGCTCTATCAAAGAGGAATATATTTGTCCTTATCCCTTATGCCTTTTAACCTTGTCCACCAAACAACGTGTATCGTCTACTCACCAGGGAAAAGAAAACTGCCTTACCTGCTCGATTGAAGGAGGGCGGCGGTGCGATCAACCTTATAGACTCGGCTGACAAACGGATCGATCCCGCACGTGACAGCAGCTGTTCGACATAACCCACAAGTCAGCAATGCCTGGACACTGAACTGTTTCGCCCATCTGCGTGCACCTCGGGCAAGACCGTCTGTCAGCTCATCTGTGCCCGTAGAGTTTATCTCGAACCGTTAGCGCCCCCCAGTAGCACTGCTAGGCCAAGGGCATCTGGAAATTATTCAAGATAGTTCCCGACCGAAAAGTCTTCCGGATCAGACTAGCCAGTTCGTTCTTGCCGACGCCTAGAGCCTCCCCGAGAACGTCGTGGCACTTCTAAAGCGGAACAACCGCCGATCCCATTGCCCTACTGGTAGACAGCTACGAAAGCCAGATGACATTCTAGATGCCAGGCTCCTAGTCTCGGTCTTCCCGTCATCCAGGACTGCAGCATCATGAAGGAGACGAGCTGAGGAAAGACGAGCCTCAGAAACGGAGCCCTCACTCACTCACCATCCAGAAATAATTTTATGTGGCGCATCTGCGCATTAGGAGCCACAGCATACCTAATCTGTCAATCAGGGGATGCTGGCAACAGACTGACTACTTGACCATTGGAATGTGTCTCTTCAAAAAGAATTTAAATAAGAGTCACTCCAACCTGGTTAATCAGTAACCGGCACAAGGTAAAATGGCCAGGCGATAAATGATAACAGAAGTGATGTAGGCATTAATCACTTCTGCCCGATCTTTCAGGGAAAGCTTCCATTCAGCCCATTTCTGGGAAAGTCTGGCCACCCTGCTCGCTACCTCGTCGCAGTTCTTATTGACCTGGAAATCAGGACGAAACAGATCCCGAGCAGTTTAACTTGTCCGTCGGTTCGAAGGCATCGTCGTGCCTCTCCAGGAGCCCAACCACAAACCCACTGATTTGTCGGTGTTGATTTTAATACCTGCAACCGACTCATATTTCTTTAGGATGTTGCCGACCGTCTCCATTTCGGAATCGTTCGATACCATGACAGTGACGTCGTCTGGGTATGCCGACACTGCCCTTCCTTGTCCGTCCCAATGCGAAAGGGATACACCTTAGCTGTTCCACCATCTGCAGCAGTGGCACGGATGCCAATACGTACAGAAGAGGCGACAGCGGGCAGGCCTGATGGCCCGAGAGGTTGATGCTAAACGGCGCCGATAGGTAACCGTTTACTTTGACTGCTGAACAGGTGTCGCTGAGCATTGCAACGATCTAGCTGCTGAAAAGGGTTCCGAAACCGTTTGCTTTCAGGGCGGCTTACAAGTAACGATGCTCAAGCTTATGGTGGAATGCTTTCGATTGATTCCAATTCATCACAACAGCCCCGAAGCAAGCTTTGGTCCTATCCCTCTCTATAACGTTTCACATAAGGTGGAGGTTGTCGTAGATAGACCTACTTGGGATTACGCACGTTTGCAATTCTTCGACGATAAGCGCCAGCCATTTCGCTAACACCTGGCAAAATCTTAAACTCTGTATTTAGCAGAGTTTTGGGTTAAAAATTCTCGAGCACATCTCCATTGTCGGCGTCCTTCTTCAGCAGTGTCACCACATCCGTGCTAACAACACTACGAATCTCCCGTTTTGTTGCCAGTTACTGTAGACGTGTGCCAAGCGGTCGCCAAACAAACCTGGCATGAATACATAGAATTCATAGGGCAGACTATCCAAACCGGGTGACTTGTGACTTGTGACATCGACTCTCCAGATTTCAGCTGCTATTTCTAGCCTTTCACATTACCTCGGGTCAGTTGCCGACAGACGCGGCACGCCGTCCAGGAACGAATTATAGTCCTGTTCCGTCGTCGACCTATTGCCCTCCTCAAACGGCAGCCGAAAGTGCTGCTGAAAAGCCGTACACATCTGCCCATCCCTATCCTTCAGAGATCTGATCGTGGTTTTATTTCCACGTCGCATCTCCAGCATTCGGGCCGATCGAACAGCTTTAGCTCCTACCTGTCTGAGCGCACGGGCCTTAGCTCTGACAACGCAACTTTCGTGTTTCGCTTTCAAGAAATGGTTAAGGGTCATTCACGCCTCTAACATATCGGTCATAATGCCCTTTTTAATCGCCTCTTCTAATTTGCTAACTAGTCCACACTCTAATATTTTCCTTACTATTGCTACTCTTTGGTAAACGCTATCGATTCTACTCTAATCGGCCTCTTTAGGGCGGCCCACCGCCGGTGATTTTTCTGTTTCACTTAGGTACGCATGTTTTCCATCCAGGGAGATTTTTTCCTGCAAAGGGGTTGTTTTTATCGTTGTTGTTATTCTTTGTATTGATTATATCACTTTTACTGTTGATGTTGGTCCTGTCGTTGTTGGTGTTAGTCGGACTCAAAGCGACGTTATTATTTGTGGTGATGGTCATATCGTTAACCGAAGTATCCAAGCTACTTCCTAACGGGAAGCTGTACTGCTTATTTTTCTTTCACGTCAAAGCGTTATTGTTACTGTTGTTGTTACCGCTGTTGCTGTTTTTGTTGCTGCTACTGTTGCTGTTGTTATTGTTGTTGCTGTTCGTAGTGGGCGTGGCAGAGGTGATGGCGATGGTGGTCGTGGTGTCGGAGTTGTTGTTTGTTATCGGGATGGTCATCTTGTTTGGCTTGCTTGCTTGTCTAGTAGTCATGCTTTCAGGCGAATAACTGTCACTCTCTCACATTTTTGTGGCCAGACACACCTCTGTCTCTCCCTTTCTTTCATTGATGACTGAAACTCTCTCGAAACTACTTTGTTGAGCAAAATTCTAAATTACTCCACGTGAAATATAAAATGGAATAAATTTGATAAGTCTCACAAGAGACAGGGGAACTTTTAACACAAATTAATAAAAACATAAATAAGGAACTCACCAGCAGAAGGATCCCTTATTCTCCACCCTGGTTGAAAATGACTGGAAAGCACCGCTATTTTCCGAAGAAAAACTGACAATATTCGAAAACAAAATACGGAGACGAGGTCAGGCATTGCTTCCTCGGCTGACAGTCATAATAACAACAACAAAGCAATAATATTAATAATATTAATGATAACAATAACAGCAACAATAGTAATAATAAAATTGATGATAATCAGCAAAAAAGTACGGGCAGAAACAAATTGAGGAGCAAATTGAGAAACCTCTGCATGGACAGTATACTTCGAAGTTGAAATGCTAATGTAGATCAAGCAACAACCCATCAGTGGTTGAGAAGTTCATGACTGAGAGCAGAGACTGAAGGTTTCATATTGGCGGCACAAGACCAAAATTGTTCGCAAAAAACTACCAGGCTAAGGTCCTTCAAAACAGATCCTGCGACACATTTCACGAAACAATAGACCATTTTGTCTCGAGATGTCCTCTGCTGACACCAAACGAATATAAAAATCACCACAATATCGTAGGACAGTATTTACATTGGGAATTACGTAAACACTACAAAATCAGCACTCCTGCTTACTGGTACAAACATAATCCTGAGCCAGTCGTAGAAGGTAAAAATGCCACTATCATCTGGGATTTTTCAGTCAACACTGACAAGATGATCCAGGTTAATCGACCAGACATAATTATTAAAGACAGGGAAGAAAGTATTTGTAGATTAATAGATGTAAGTGTTCCCAGTGCTAAAAATATATCTGTAAAGGAATTTTACAAACTAAGTAAATGTAGTTCTATATTTAACAGATGATAAATTATGTATATTATTTACGTCATTTACATTATTTACATTCGACGGATATTTATCCTCATCTTGTTTGTTGTTATCACAAAGTTTCCTTAGGTATTTTTCGATGTTGCTGTCGTTGTTGATGCTATTATTATTATTATTATTATTATTATTATTATTATTATTATTATTATTATTATTATTATTATTGTTATTATTATTATTGTTATTATTATTATTATTATTCAGGTTACTGCCTGGAATTGAACTACTACGCCATATACCCACGGGCATATGGCGTGGTGGTTAAGAGTGGGGGCTACTAACTTAACTCCAGGATTCCGAGTTCGATTCCAAGCAGTGACCTGAACAACAACAACAACAACAACAACAACAACAACAACAACAACAACAACAACAACAACAACAATGATAATAATAATAATAATAATAATAATAATAATAATAATAATAATAATAATAATAATATCAAAAAATACCTTAGGAATGAGAACCCAGGTTCAAAATTTCCCCAAGACACCTGATGAAGGCTGGAGGGTATATCAGCCGAAACGTTGAGTTAACAACAAACAAGATGAAGACAAATATCCGTCAATTGTAAATAATGTAAATAATGTACATAATTCCTCATCTCTTAAATATAGAACTGAAAAACAATAACAGTATTACGGATGTGTCCGAGCGAGCTCCCTACGAAGAAAGATTAAATCTGTGATGAACGGCAAACAAGGTTTTAAGAAACTCCAAAAATATGAAAAGAAAATTCTTTCTTAATGTAAATCATTTCAGAACACCGAAATATTTCTTTCATATATGAAACATAATTGCTGTCAGCCACGTTGTCACAGCAAGAGACGTGTGTGAAAATTTAAGCAACACGTAGAATTGAGGTATGTCTATGCAACAGTTGAAAAAATACACGGGAAAAAAAACTGAGTACAAATAATAATCATAAATACAGTCTCATTTCTACACATATACACATTAATGTTATGATTATGTAGTTCACACACGCACTCGTACATTCCGTACATGAGCAACACAACAAAGAACACACAGTGTTAAAGCAAATTGAAAGAGACAAATAATAATGACAATAAGTATAAGATGCAACTCGTCTTATTTTAAACAGAGAAAATGCAAATGTGCTCGGTAATAAAAATTAAAAAAAGAAATAGCAGTGAATTTTTATATATATGTCTCACACACTCACGATACAAAAATAATAGTAGCACATGTCCAGAAACGGTGTTCTGCCAAAAAGGTAGCCCTGAACAAGCCAACCTCTCTCCTAATGTCTCTGCCCAAGCAAAAACCAAAACCAAAAGAGAATAGTGGACAGATGACTTCTACCTCTAAGTGCTATATGCGTTTTACAAGGCAAAACTATACCCGGGAAACACAAGGACAACAAGAGAAACACACCAAACACGGGAGAGAATAAGAAATACTGATAGAAGGGTGAAAGTCTCGCAAAAATACTCTTCCGTATATCCGGTGATATATCCTATGTGAGGGAAAAGTACCCCAAACAGAAATAAACAATCTAATAGATAAAATAAACATGGAAAATAAAACAAAACATCTCATAACACAAAACTGGGCTGTAATCAATTAAAAGCAGTACATCAGTCATTATATCTCCGAAAACGCATAAGATAGTACAAAAGAAGGAAGGGAACACAACAGAGATCACACTGTACACAGTAAATAAAAGGCTAAGCCAAAGAAAATATTCTACAGCTACCCAACCCAGAAATAAAGAGAACAGTAGAGGAAATCAACAACAAACATAAACAGGCAAATACTGAAATACAAAACAACAAGCAAAATAATACACACTGTAACAGACCAGCTATAACCGAGTCCGGAGACAAACCGACTGAAGAAATAACAAAGATAGAAGAAAACATCATACAGTCGATAAGTATAGACCAGCTTAATTGTCTCTCCAGGCTACAAAAAAAAAAGGAAAATGAACAGCTCTATGAAAGGATAAATAGATACAACAGAGCCTTACAAGCATAATAATAATGACCATATCAAAAGATACACTAGATATCAACAAACTAAATGGCTGCATCACAACAGCTGTAGTGATATCGAGAGAAACTGAGCTTGACCTTACTAAAAAAAAAAAGACCCCAGCCAAATCTCAAACCCTCATTGTTGTTGTTGTGTTCAGCATACGCATATGACCAGAAAAAACACATTAATGAAGTGTTACTTCTCTTTCATTAACAGTTAGATTTTTTTCTAATTTTAGGCTTTTGGTTATGCAGACTGGTCTGCTCTTATTATAAGGAGAACTTATTCAGTTTTCATATTCAGGTTACCCCTGTTTCCATTTTATTCAGATGAATTCTTAAGTGAGGTGTCTCTTAGGAGGCATATATTTCTCAGAGTGAAATATCAAAGTAAATTCAGTTTGCATAACTGTGTAGGGGCATATTGATAGTGAGTTTACACAACCTTGTTGCTTCAAACATGTATATAGACATACATACATACATACATACATACATGCATATATATATATATATATGATATTAAGGCATGTATGTGTGTCTGTGTGTGTCTGAATGGAATGTGTGTATGCACATATATATACATACATATGCCAATTTCAGTCTCTTTCATTACCCATTCTGTCATATTTCTTTATAAATCATCTATGTTTGTTGAAATTAATAACGCCCCTAAGTTTATTAACTTTTTTTGTAACCCTACTGGCCTCGTCCCGCGATGCCACCTCATTTCCAAGTACGATACTTCAGATACGCACTTAATAGCAGTTTAACACGTTTCTGTATCAACCTTGTCTTTCATTCGTTATATTCTTTTTTTCTTGTCCCAATATCAAAAGAATTTTCTTGTTCCGATTCTATATTTAACAACACTGCGGTGCATAACATTATGAAATCTATTTTATTGATTGCTGACATATATTACTATGAATTTGGCGATAGATTTATTGACATTTGTTATTACTATTAATTTCATAGCTCTTGTTCCAAATATCGTTGGTTAAGAATGCTGGGTGTTTTGGTTTCCTGTCACCTCCTACCACCTTATCCGCTAGAAAGAAATGAGTTCCTTTTATCAATTTTGATTTCTTTACAATATTTATGAAAGGCCAAAGCAAACACAATTATCGAGATTGGCTCAAAACAGAAACACAGAAATGCAAGTATGCACATACATGTATGCGAGAGTCACGTTCACATACTTTATAATACAAACATACATGTATGTATATGTATATATATGTACATATATCTTATACTTATATGTGCATTAATTATATATATTATATATATTATAAGCGTTGTCTCCAGTATATCTTACTGAACGGTTTGATATAGAAAATACCCTCAAAATGTGGATCACCAGCTCACCGTTAATCGGACATGGTAAAAGTAAAAGTATAAGTTAATCGTTTTGTAAAGGGAAACCATAAAAGTATACATGATCTGTGCGAGCCAAAGACATGTAAAGATAGGGCATTGACATCATGGATGAAAAGTAGATTTTAAAAAGCTGACAAACCATGTCGGCTCGTAAGCTTATCAGCTTATCGCTCGTATTTTGTTTAATGTTATGCATATGTGCATTTAGGCGACAATTTCCTACTCCAGTGTAATAGATATGTGATAGTTGGAGTAAAACGGAGATGGTAACAGTGCGGTAGATACGAGAGGAAAGGGTGGAACCGATGTATGAAAGTGGTGCGGTGGTGTATGTGAATGTACTAGTGTAAGGATTGGAACTGATGAATTTAGTCGTGGTGAGACGTGAAGAAATGTTGGGGAGAATTCCATACTCACAGTCAGAACGTTTCTAATAAGCTTAAGGCAAAATCCAGCTCTTCTGATCATGAAGGAAACACTTCGTTTTTAAATTTCTGGTAGGCATCTGGAAGTCTTCAGCATGGTTTTTTTCTCTGCTAAATTAAATCTGCACGTCCTACAGCTGCTGAAGTAGTCTTCACTTTTCAAGCAGACATTACGTTCTGTAGTATTGTGAAACGCTTTGTTTCAACACCCATGTATGTCTCACCAACAGTGTGACGTTACGTTTCTCAAGGATTTTGAAAGATGATATGAGATTTTTGAACCTGTCTGTACAAAACTACTTTTACATCGCTCCACTAGAATCCTTCAAAAGCATCTGCACTTTTTACACAATATTCTCGTAGTTACATTGCCCATTCAACAAACGTATGACGTTACTACTGCACGAGCCACCCTCCTCTATGACTGGTTGGTTGGCACTTATCTGTTAAAAAGATTCTACTTTCTAGGTTTTTAGCGAAATGAGACTCACATTATGCTTATTGAAACTTTTCCTCATCCTGTACTTATGTTTCTGTGAGAAATGTTGTCGGCTAACTTAAGGAAGAAGCTGCCGACACAAATATAAATATACAGAAAAAAGGGAGGATAAATTTAATGATATTACAGTTGACCTTTCTCTTAGTCTGCATGGGATCGGTCATATAAATAGAATTATATTTTGAACCGCTGAATTCTATAAATATGTTAAAGCACAGGCAAACACATTTGATTTTTAAAAAATATATCAGAGATACTTCTACTAACACGGTACACTAGCTTTTTTCAAATCAAAAACATAGTGGAAGAGAGCTATGGCATATATGCCAGTCTCTCTAGATGTTCTTAAGGGTTTGTTGGATTATGCGAGAAGGTTAGAGGCACATACAGGAAATTTGCAGGTTTGGAGTTCGTCTCTACCAAGACCTCCAACAAAAGATAATTACGAGCATGAAGTCGACTCTTAGTCATACTGTAGAGTGTGGTGGTGGTGATGGTGATGATCATGACGATGATGATGATGATGGTCATCATCGTCATCAACACCATTGTAATCATCGCCATCATCATCGATGTCATCATCGTTATCATCATCATCATCATCATCATCATCATCATCATCATCATCATCATCATCATTATATTTATCATCATTGTCGTCGTCGTCATCATCTTCGGCAACGACAAACAGTGACAACGGTTGTGACGACGACAGTGGTGACAATAATGCTAGTGAATTTTCTTTGTATATGAATAGGAGCTGATAGTGATATCATATAAGCATGCGAATGGATTTTCTTATTTCAGTCTCTAATATCTTTTATCTTTAGCTTGCTCTGCACTGGCCTGAACTAATTGCCCACGTTCAGTAAGATCTTAGTGAACAGTGTTTATGGGACGTTTGAATAGATAAACTATTTTGTGAATAAGCTGATAATATTTCACTGAAATCCAACATAAATGCCATAGTTACTGAGCATTCCAATGACTCAGGTATAAAGAAACTGATGAGCAAGTAGTCAAATAAAGAGCTGATATTATGTGATTGACTGATCTACTAAAAGCACCAGCAACATTGCACTGGAATCTGAGATATTACAATCGAATTAGATATTGGATAATGTCGCATTCATGGATAAGCTAATTGAAGAAAAATGAGATGACCACAGCCTGAATGTCTGTCTGCTTTTTATTAATCAATCGATGTTAATGATCTGCGTTGTTCTTAAAGTATCGAAAACAGAATAAAATACATTAAGTTTAATACACTGTCAAATAGAAGCATCAATGGAAGAGATTCTCCTCAACATGTATAT
>NC_068983.1:77403220-77405153 GCF_001194135.2 Octopus bimaculoides
TATATATATATATATATATATATGAATTTGTTTTGCAATATGTTTCCTTGGCAAATGAACACACGCACAATATATTCAATTTTCATTCGTTTATTATTGTTCATATTTTGTCTTATGTCCAGTGTGTAGAAATCTTTTATCACACATCAGTGATTCGTGGGATAGAGGCATCAATGAAGAGGTCACAGATGTGAAACCTGAAAGCGACATGAAACAATTATGCTATCAACTGAAAATTTTTCCAAAAAGAAACACAATGCCAATGGCAGCAGAAAGTGCGTATTCTGCAATTGAGAATGGTGGCTCAACATGAAGACCTCACAGGACACCAGCACGTAAATAAATGCCAAAGCGAAGCCTTCGCTACGTGCCCACACGCCACCAAGTATAATCTGAAATTATTTTCCTCTTTCTCAATAGAGCAGCAAGAGATGGTATATCACCATTTCCTTTTAGAAACTGTATTTGGACTTCCTTTTTCTCGTACGATTATATCGCGATTTATTTTTCTGCTCTATTTAGATTTTTTTTAATGTTGTGTGCACTCATGCCGAATATGAATGTGAATGTGCGATTGTATGTTGGTGTGTATAGATGTACGTGTGTGTATATGTGAGTCTCTGTACCGATATGTATATCTAACACCCCACACGCTAAGGCTCTTATATTCAATGTACTATATCAGATCTTCCAAATACAGGCTTAAAGTGCATTCTTTTAAATATATAACCAGTTCACCAACTACAATTGTAGAAGATGTGAAATTTTAAGAAAAGTACATTTGAATTTATAGTGAAATGGGATGGTCAGACGTAGGACAACTACTTCAAATCTACGCTATTTTTCTAGTTAATTATTTTATGGCCCTGACCTGCGATGTGGGACACACACGTTCATAAAAAATTAAAATATACCAAAAACAAAAACGAAATCAAGGAGTTCAAGCACAAAAGACACCAATCTAAACTGTTAAGGACGCATGGACTAGCAGCATTCATTTAATTTTAGAACACACACATACGCTGGATGTGGGCTTCCTTTCTATGAAGCTATTATTTATTCGTATGATTATATTGTGATATATTTTCTTTTTATATCTTCTTTTTGTATAAGTTGAGTGTACTCATGGCTGATATGTATGTGTATGCACGCGAATGTGTGTGTGGGTGTATGTATGTGTGTGCGTCTGCGTAAATATGTACCTGTGCACGGTTGGTTGTGTATGCGTGTACCTATATGTCTACCTAACATCTCACACTTTATGGCTTTTATGTTTAATGTCGTGTTTCAGATCTTCCAAATACTACCTTAAAGTGATTGGCTTCGATTTTGATTTTTAATTTTTGTAGCATAAGAAAATTATTCGTTTCTTTAAAATATAAAAAAAAGATAATCATGAATTATTAATTTTTAATTTCAAATTTAAAAAGTTAGTTTTTATTATATATCTTATATTTTAAAAATTTGTATATACTTTTAATTTTACGTTTTAGTTTTTAAATGTTTTTTAACCTATTATTTTTTATTGTATTTTTAAAAACATTTAATAATTATTAATTTTCAAATTAATCTTGTATTCTTTAATTTATAATTTTTAAACATTTTTTCCAGTTTTGACAAAATTTGAAATTATATTATTATTTTTATTTTCCAGTTTTATTTTTAATTCTATTTATATGGTTTTAATTTTAGTTTTATTTTGTTATCAATTTTTAATTTGAGTTTTTCAATAACCTCTTATTTTCAATTGTAGCTTTTCGATTTCTAAGTGTGAATTGCAGTGTAAACTCTCATTAGTATTAGATTTTTAATAAAACTTTTTGCACCTTCATATCCCAACATTTTCTTCTGTTATGCCTAAGCTGGGCTATCCATCCTTTATTTTCATTTCTTTCATTCTTTACTCTTATAGTACACCCCACACACACACACA
>NC_068983.1:77405283-77408094 GCF_001194135.2 Octopus bimaculoides
AAAATATATATCATTGTGTTACTTTTTTTCAGCCAACGTGTAATAGAGCTTTTATCAAGTTCTAACAACCAAGCTGTAAACAGTTCTTTCCCTTGATCGATCTAATTCTCAGAAAGAATTTTTTTCCAGTATGATTTGTGCATGTGCGTCTTTGAGTTTGTGTATACATACATACGTACGTACATACATACATACATACATATACATATGTATGTATGATACATATTTACCACGGGGGTGGTGCTATGTTTTAAAGTGGTGAATGTGTTGTATACGTACAAAATACACAAGAACCATTGATGCTGATATTTGCACGTTTCTTATAGCCTCATGATATGCAGGCCCTTAACATTTAAGAAAGGATTAGGACATATTCCCTTATTTATTTTTAAAGTAATCATAAACCATAACTAATATTTTTTGCAGTGTATTGAGCCAGATATTTGTACCTGTACATATCGTGCGTCGAAATCCTTGTACTTTGTAAAAATATTGTTTGTAAATAATATTTCAAGAAAAATTATAGATTATTTGACGAAAGACTCTATAGGCGAAGATTCATCTCTTAGCGATGGACAGGATAACATTTTCTTCCGAAGTTGCCTCTTGTTTAAGGAAGATCTTACAAAAGTCAATGAATTATTCAGTAATATTTGAGAATCGTTGCAATGCTTAATGGAAATGACTGAAAGGTAATTTCCATTTTTGAACATTTTGACAATTTTGAAATGGCATACAAAAACAAAGTTACAGACCAAAACTTAGAATTATAGATTTGCCATCAATCCCATTGTAAAAGAAATATTATATTGAATATGGCAAGATGTGTATTTGGAATTTTCATTGAATCAACTGAGCGAAATAATCATCTGAAAGAGCTTTGGTGATGAAAACTCTTAAGACATAATGCTTTAACTATGGTACAAAAAATATCAATCTTCCAACTTACAGAAACACACTCATAATGACAGTGGAACATACAAATGGAAGTATTATATGTAATTCAACAATCCCAGAAAACACGGCAACTTACATTCAACCAAACAACACCGTCGAATCCTGTATTGGTATCTAATTTAATTGAAACAATTAGACTCACAAAATGTTGGTTTCAAAATTTCGGACAATGCTAACAATTTCAGATGTGAGGGAAAGTTTATTACGTCGACCCTAGTGTTCAACTTATTTTATCAACCCCGAAAGGATGAAAGCGAAAGGTAATCTCAGTAGAATTTGAACCCACAATGAACAGACAAACAACACAGCCGCAAAGCATTTTACCGGCGTGTTAACGATACTGGCATGTAAGGAAATATATGTAATTTTAAGCGAAGAAATTATTTATAAGTCTATTGATTATATCGAGAATTGAAAAATCCAAACTTTCAAAATCGATAACGAATTTCTTGATAAATGGCAAACAAATAGCTTATTTAATGTTTTACATGCAATGAGAAATAAATAGGCCAAACGGAAACGGAATCAATGGAGCAAGTCAGGGTCGGTAAAGAACGTATCATGTATAACCCATGAGAGGATACACACCTTAAGTGGAATTGGGAAAATGGAAAGTATTCAAGCTTTCTACATTAAATGTAAAACAATTATCATTTATAACTGGCGAACGCAAATAATGTTATATGGATTTCCACTTTCAATACAAAACTGAATTGGAAATATGAATAAATGTGGTTAGACACGTAAAGATGTTTTACCTTAGACAGTCTGTGCTTTCCAAGCTGATACTAAGAAAATAGTCTGCACAAAAACTTGTGTCTACAATTCTCTGTTCATCTGCTCTTTTAAAGATAATTTTATGTAACGAATAATTTTTAATTTAAAAAGGCAGTTTTTTTCAAATATGATGAAATTATCATGAAAGTTTTGTTCTTAAATTTTAATGCATATGTATATGTGCGTATGCATGTATATATATATATATATATATATATATATATACATATGTAGACATATACACAGAGAAACACACATCCGTAGGCGTGTATGAAACTGCTAAAAAATATCATTAACTTTATTTAAATCATATACTATTATATGTCAGTTATTTTAGTTTGGCACGTAACTGTATACATTGATAACGCTTTTTCACGTCCCTGACACTTCGTCAGGTTATCTATTAGACACCAGCTCCAAGTCGTTATTTATTTTCATATTTATTTCAATATCTTTTTCTAATAACACATTTGTTATTAATTTCTTATATTTCTATATGGTATGTTCTTATTAATTTCTGTATGGTATGCACATATACATGGACGCAAACACAGACACACATGCCCACATACACACAGAAACAGAAAGAATATATATGTGTGTGTGTGAGTGTATTTGTGTCTGTGTTTGACCCTCCACCAATAGTCTTAGGACAGCAACAGTATAATGAGGTGAGAGTATGAGGCTGTTGAGGAGAAGGACACACTGCTGCTAAAACCTACGACGTACGCACAACATACACACACATATACACACACACGCATACACACAAACAAGGACAGAAACTCATGCGTGCATAAGGATACATACCTTAGAAGAACAGAATGGAGTAAGTGGAGCAAGAACTCACGAGAAAAACGAAAAGTATCGCTGAAGAGGTCAAAAACGTGTGACGAAACATTTCCGGACAATGGACATAAGTTAGAATAATAAAATAAGAACAGTAATAAACAAGTGAAGAAAAGACATATAGAGCGTGCGTGTATTTGGCCAAAAAGTGACCATCCAGAAATACACCAATATAGGTTTCAACACAGGATTTCGCATCTGGAATTTTGGAATACAGATTGAAAAATG
>NC_068983.1:77409097-77410290 GCF_001194135.2 Octopus bimaculoides
TATATATATATATATATATATATATATTTATATATATACATATATATACATATATATATATATATATGTATATATATATATATATATATATATGTGTGTGTATATATGCACATATACATGCACATACCTGTATGCACGTGTGCACACACGTACTTAAACACATAAACACTCATACATATACATATATACGCATACGAGCATACGGATATGCATAAATATAGATACACACAAACGCATACATTCATACACAAACACACATACATAAATATCCCTGCATACACAACTACAAACATACATCCATATACATATATGGAAAGCGAAGTAGTGAAGGAAACGCTAAAAATCTGAAAATGCCGTTAAGGAAATATACGTAAAAGAGAAGGTATACATAAAGTGAGAGGGGAGAAGAGAAAACATAGCTAAAACAGAGAGAGAGAGAGAGAGAGAGGGAGAGAAAGAGAGAGAGAGAGCGAAAGAGAGAGAGAGAGGGGGCGGGAAAAAGTGAATAAGTAATAGATAGGAAGATAGCATGAAGAGAGGAATAAGGTCTATCGGAAGAAAGAATAAAGATAATTTCCAGAAATTATTACTAGATGAAAGGTAGATACTATTTAAATAAAAGCAATGGAATGTTTTTGCAATGTTAACACCTGTAAACTCGCTCAATAAACGTGTTCACAAGTTTATGCTTAGAAAAAGAGGATAGAAAGCTGCTCGTCTGTAGAGAGAGGACAGAAAGATTTCTCTTTGTCATAGTGGAAAGATATAGATACAATTTTTTTACATTTACGTTTTATCTAATATGGCAACAAGCAAAAGAAAGAGAGGAAGAAGCAATTACGCTAACTGTTTCTACAAAATATCTGCTGAATGATCTACTTAATAATTCATATTTATGTTGCTGAAAATTGCAATTTATAAACACATTTCAACTTCTTTGTTTGTGTTCAGACCCTGTTTTCGCAATTCTCGTGTATTGCATATAATGTAATTTACTTACCTTACATATACAGTCATGTATAAATGGACCATAATAATAGACTAGCTACAAAAGTACACAGTTATATCAGTTATGACTCATATCATCTTGTATTTATATTTAAAGTAAAATAACCTTAAAAGATGTGTATTGATTTATTTGTACACACTCACTCATAAATATACACACACACACACACACACACACACACACA
>NC_068983.1:77410300-77422563 GCF_001194135.2 Octopus bimaculoides
TTTTCCTTTTACCTTTCCTCGCATTCGGTAAAGAAAATGTGTTTATTTGGGAAGTCTAGTGTGTGGCATTATTCTGAAGTAATGCCTTTATATAAATATAAATGAATAATTATATTCTTGGGAATAAAAAAATGATAGTTTTTTCCCTTATAAATTTTTTACACACAAGCTTCCTGATAAAACTCTTGTAAAAGATTTTTATCCCATTATTGAATTTATTAATTATATATATATATGTCATATACATAAGCACTGGAGGAATAAAATGGAAAAATGGCTCTATATACAACATTAAGAACACCGAAAAACAGAAAGAAAAACAAGACAATGGATGATATGGACATATTTCATATGCACTCTCACTCATTAGAAAATACCTCTCATTATTATTATTAGTAGTATTATTAATAATAATAATAATAATAATAATAATAATAATAATAATAATAATAATAATATTAATATTAATAATAATAATAACAACAATAATAATAATAATAATAATA
Source organism: Octopus bimaculoides (assembly GCF_001194135.2). Classification (NCBI taxonomy): domain Eukaryota; kingdom Metazoa; phylum Mollusca; class Cephalopoda; order Octopoda; family Octopodidae; genus Octopus; species Octopus bimaculoides. The sequence goes on from NC_068983.1 coordinate 77,410,807, forward strand.
ATAATAATAATAATAATAATAATAATAATATTAATATTAATAATAATAATAACAACAACAATAATAATAATAATAATAATAATAATAATAATAATAATAATAATAATAATAATATATATAAAGATCTTGAAATAGAAATTAGCAAAATGTGGAATCTGAAGACGAAAATAATACCTATTGTCATAGGTGCCCTGGGAATGACTGCAAAACGGGCTGATTACTACCTAGCTCAGATACCAGGAAACCCTAAAATGGATGAAGTTCAAAAGATAGTGCTCATGGGAACTGCCCATATCCTACGTAAAATACTGTCTATGTGATCTCAAATTTTAAAACAAACACATAATTTTCTTATGGTTTCTTAAACATTCACTTGAACAAAACTGTACAAATCCAAATATATGGTACCCTAGGCATAACACTTACATGAACTTCTAACTTGTTGTCTCTTGAGGTCTCTGGGTGAGACTTGGATCCAACTTGTACAAATGCAAAACAAAAGTCAAACATAAAATAATAATAATAATAATAATAATTGAGAAAGAAAGCAATGTATATATATAAATATATATATACGTGTATATATATAAATATATATGCATATATAAATATGTATATATACATGCAGATATATATATATTTATATTCATATATATATATATATATATATATATATATATATATATATATATATGCCTACATAAATATACCTGGGTATGTTTATATGCCTACATAAATATACCTGGGTATGTGTATATGATTATTTTATGCCGGTTGAAAATGACTGATTTTTTTCAATATAAAACTAAGTAATATGAAGAAAAGAAGATGAAACGGATCATACCTTTATCCACGTTCTACGTGAAACACAACAGTTCCAATGCTTTCTGAGATGTGAAAATTCCAGCTTAACATATAAGCAAATAGGTGCAGTTATTCATAATGTTTGAAAAATATAATTTGACGTTTTTAACTTTTACCTTCAGATATTATATGGTAGCTTAACTTCCATAGCGAAAATATCTATCGCATACTTTCATATAAGTTTTAATCACAACGAAAATATTTTCTTTTGGACATATTAATGAACATGCACGCAATTCAAAATTATTTACTCAAAACACACACTCATTTGTTTGTGTATCCCTCATAATCTAATCAATTTCATGTCCTCGATTTATATATTTATATTTGTGGCACATGTTTGAAGTTGGAAACAGCTTAAAAGAACACTCTTCAGAATTGGGTTATTACATTCCTCATCAGATACAATTATTTAAAAGTCGTTTGCTTTGTGAACATAATGTTGCCATTGTCACCCTTAATACTTAGATGTCGCTATTGAATAGATATCAACTCTCGAAATCATTTTAGAATATATTTCTCTTGACATTCATGGTCTGAGTGACATTTCCCTTAAACACTCTAACAGTCTTCTCAAGTGTGTATAAAAATGTTTTATTACTTTATATCTCGTAGAGTATTTGCTTACTGCATAATTTAACATTATAGATATAATACACAGATTCGTTTTGCGTAAGAATTTCATAAAGCCAGCAGCTCTCAAGTTTTAACCTATATGTCATCAATAAAGAAAATAGTACTGTAAACATTCTGATATTACAAGCAAAGGTGTATCCAAGTATAACAAGTAAAACATGTGATGATAGTCATGAAATATTATACCGATTCTCTACGTCTTTATACGTAGTAGCTATTAAGGTGAACCGTCAACAAAATATTTCTATTCATTGTCAGCGGCAGAAGATTATGTATCTGAATTGTGGTTATTGAAATTAGTGAGTAATCAAGTTTACTAGACCTTGTTTTGGACATGGATTATAAACACCATAGATTTGTGGAACAGTCGTAGAGTCGATTTATGCCACAGCTTTATCTGTTCAAACAGCGCATTTGACTGATATTTCTACGTATATCATCATTACTCAGGGTATTTTTTTACAATTTCAGATTTGCATTAATCGATATTTAATTAATCGGAAAGTAGGGAATAGTTTAATGAAAATTTCACAGCTATTTAAAGTAATTAAAATTATTATGCAAACTATCTGTGGTTATTTTAATATCAGTTATAAAATTATTTATTGTCCTTCTCAGAATCAATACCGATTTAGCAGAAACAAGTTTAGGAGCATTTCAGAAACGACTAGTCTTTTTTATTGTGTATAACTAAAAATAAATTCCATCTTTAAACCTTAAAATTCTGTTCTGAGAGAGATTTTCGACTAATTTCTAACAGCTGACGAAATTAGGTTTGGGCTCTGGACGTGACGCATAGTGACAATAGCAGTATCAGCTAGTTGTGCGGATGCAAGACTTCTGGGAGTGAAATGAATTAGATCTTTATAATTATAATAAGCCTACAGGTGAAAGCTGAAAATTTTATTCGTTTTATTCGTATTTAAGCGCCAGCACTTGTATACTTATACATTTCATATCTTTCTATTTGAGCTATATAATATTTTCAAGGACAATTCTTCAAAATTCATACTACATAATTTGTAAGCCCGTTATTTCTTAAACAGTAGTTACTGGTACTGGAAAAAATCTGGTCTTTTCTATTCCATTATAAAAATCTAGATTTGACCAGAGGCTAGGTAGCAATGTTGCCTGAGATCGGATTTTCATTCTCTAGATTATAAAGTCTGTATGTACATACGAAGGGAATTACAATGAAGTTGTTTTTAATTTTCCTTACTTTTTTGAATTTTTTACTGATCACTGAAATTGGCCACATTATGCCTAACTGTTTATATTTCATTTAAATCGTTAGTACCTACATTCGTTCTTGCATTGAATCGCAAATGAATATCTTCACTTAACTTATACAGAGTGATCATCTTCACAATTAGAAGTAATGAAATCAATAAAAGTGTATAGTTTAATGTTAGGCATGTTAACAACTTGTTTAAATATGCATTAAATATAATTAAAGGCCAATTTCAAGAATATATGCATATGATCTAATGAGCAAATTTCGTTGTAGATTCTTTTTCAAAGTTATTTCAGGCACATATTCTTCAGAAATTGTATAAATAAGAAAACTAACTGCAATAACAAGAGCAACAACAAAACTCGTAAACGATCTCTAGAAAAATCAATACTAGTAAGTACATAAAATCAACATATGCGACAATAATGATGATATTACAAGGACAACATGACAGAAACTTTTGAATGAACATTATGAATAACAGCTGCAATAAGAAAAGCAGAAAGAATGACAACTACAATAAATACCCAAAAATAATTACAAGAATTCTACATGACAATACTAAACAAAACAGATTAGAGAAGCACTAATAATTACAACAGCAACACAGATAATGAGAATACCACGAACAACAGTAACAACAAGAAATACAGCAATATTAAGAATGATCGTCTCCACATAAAAAAAAGAAAGAAATTAAAATAAACTATGAAAAGAGAAAAAATACAACAAAACCACGGTGTACGCTAGTAATCTGCATTTTCTCTAAGAAGGTATGTTTTCTTGCTAAGTATTTACCTAGATGTATTCTTTTTTTTTTCTTTTCTCAGGCTTTGTGTATATTCTTTCTTGTGTAAAATTAATTTCATGACTGAAGAAAAGAAGATATACATGAACATTGTACAAACAGAATATTGAATATACGGAAAGAACCGGGTGCACTTTGAAGTGACGTATATTCCATGATGAATTATAACTGGAAATTTATTTCTTCTAACATTTGTTTATGTATTCATTCATTTATTAATTTTTCTTTGCCTTTTGGAGTAGAGAAACCTATTAATTCTTTCAGATCAAATTACCAAACATCATTTATATTCATTACTTTGAGGTTCGCTATAACGATGTAAGGAAATATTTCTAGCGATGTGTGTTAATGTGTGCTTGTTTCTCTGTGCTTATACATACTGAAATTTGTATTGCAACTCCACTATATGCTCATATGTATTAAAATGACATGCATATTGAAATGGGTCATTTGTTTACCAGTTAAATTTTAATTTCTATATTAATCACTTGATATTTCAACATGGAGTGTCATACATATATTTTTCATATGCCTACAATAAATGTTACATTGAAAAATATTCAACAAATTTGCTTCTATTTTCATCCTTTGTAAATTTCGTTCTTTTAAGATTTATCTAAGTTAAAAGTCTAGCTTCATATGATTAAATAAATTTAACATATGCTTGCAAATATTTCAATATGTAAATAGTTTCTTACACTGTGATATTCCTGCTACTGTGAGCTAAGTAGTACTAGACATTTACGTTCTACACTGCACATAATTACGTGCAATTATGTTGCGATATATCAATAGGGGAGATTAGTTCTAAAACTTTAGGTAACCTATACGAAAGAGAGCTTGAAAAGCAAGTTTTATATCTAGATATCCAATTCAAGTTTCAATTTTATCAGTTTTATATATGTGGAAATTTGTAAAATTATATCTCATATCTAATACAAATAATTAAATTGCTTTATATTTCGAAATTAGTATCATCTGTACGTTATTCATACAATTGCATACAGATAATAATTGTGAAGGCGCATGACTCACTGGTTAGCAATTCGAGCTTACGATCGTGAGGTTGTGAGTTCGATTTCCGGACCGGGCTGCGTGTTGTGTTCTTGAGCAAGACACTTTATTTCACGTTGCTCCAGTTACCTTAGCTGTAGAAATGAGTTGCCACATCACTGGTGCCAAGCTGTATCAGCGTTTACCTTTCCCTTGGATAACATCAGTGGTGTGGAGAGGAGAGGCTGGTATATATTGGCGACTGCTGGCCTTCCATAAACAACCTTGCCTGGACATGTGCCTCGGTGGGTAACTTTCTAGGTACAATCACATGGTCATTCATGACCGAAGGGGTCTCCTATTCATCCAGTTCACATCAAGAGCAGAAAAACAAGTATTCTATGATGTGCTCTTTTAGAGATATTAAACAGCAACAAAAACGTAACCAGAGAACCGATTACAGACTAGATTCCATGGCAGATCGCGTCGTATTCAAGCCATAGTATACTACACTCTATGTTCATCCATTAAAACACCTTATTCTTATATGTAAGATATTCGGGGATTGAAAAGGAGGTGTAACGAAACTATTAGATCGGCGAAAAATACGTTCGGCTTTCAACTCTAAATTTCAAACATTCTAATAAAGAGCTAACTTCAATCTAACCCTTGTACATGAGCACTTGTTAGATACTTGGCGCTCAACGTAGTTCGAGGTGAATTTTAAAGAAGACAGGTTGTGTTTTCGGTGTTTTCACTAAAAATGCAATAGCAAATGAACATTATCAACACTTCATGCAATTTCAGTGAAGAAAAGACAAGAAAGGAAAGAAAACTGCACGAAGATACGTGCTGTGTACCAAAAGGATACTGATACGTATCGTATGTTCCAGAAATTGTTCTTCAGATTTCCATACGAAACTGAGATTAACAGCGACAGAATAAAAGTGCTAGGGACACCAGCCCCCGCTATACGACTAAGATAATCGTAGATTTTCTCCAACTACCCTAATCGAGTGTACACAACTATTTGCATCAACTTGATTACGTCAGTAGTTTCGATGTTTGTGTTTCACATAAAGAGAATGAGATTAACCTCGCCCACTAGATTTTCATCTACGAATTTAGAATTTGCAGCCACTGATGCGTTTATCATCAACTTAGTACACTCATTAACTGACCAAGGAAACATTGCTAATAAACACACAGATCGTAAGGATTTTGATAGTTCCGCCTGTTTGCCTTGTTTATATGATGCTTTCTTGGCAGATAATTTAATAAATAAATTGTTGGTATATAAAGCCTTTGTTGCAATGTTCTTTTATACTGAAATATATGTCTCCATTTGAGTGAAAACAGTACACAACAGACATTTGTAAACCCGAGATGGTTTAAGTGAGTATTTAAGTTAAATGCCAACACAGGCTGAAAATATAAGTCTGATGTTTCTTCCGTTTGCACTGGTGAAAAATCTGAATAGTTTTACTGCAGTAATATTAAAGAAATAGTGAAAGTATATAAACTGTCAATATCACGTTTCGTTATCCGATACACTTTAAATATATATGTCTGAAACTCATTATTCTCTATTGTGCATTCTGGATAGATTTCAGTAATTGAATCCCAAGCCTCAGATAAGAAAGATAGGTCAGAAGTTATGATGGCAACTTCGGGGATATAAGTAAGTATTCACATATTTATTCTGTTTCCCAAACGGAACTTACGGGGTTTGAAACGAGATACAAATATGAATTATAATTTGAAACAATGCCTGACGTCCTAATAGTTTATGAAATAAGTATTACTAATACACTTGAGACTTTTACATCATTCTTTCAAATATTCCCTTTCATAGAATATCTATGTAAAGAAACTCCTGCAGAAATCGGACACCACTCTAATTTTCTGACAATATCCACGTGAAATGAATGCTAAAATAATTTCAAAGAATCTGCCATATCGTTTCCGTGCTTCTTTTTCTGCAGAATGAAATAATAATAAAGGCTTTAAGAGAAGAATATCAAGTGCAGTGGCCGAGTGGTCACTTCACTTATTTTGCTTATATCTGGTTGATTGCATAAAGAATCATAGGTGATACTTTCTCAGTCTAAAGTTTCCTCACTATCTAGAAACTACAACTTTCAAGTACGGAAATTAGCTTATAGACAAAACGAATATTGAATTAATATTGCTGTAATGAAATATACAGTAAGAGAAATAATGAGGATTTAAGAATGTATTTTTTCCAAGCGGATGAATGTTTTCAAATAATTTCTAGTCGGTTCAAAATACAATTTCCTTCACAAAAAATCTGGTTGTTATTGTGATGTTTGCTGAACTAAGCTGTGTTACGATAATTTAGGATACACACATTCAGAATCCATACAACTAAATATTTGCAATTCTCCCTGTTTAATATTATGATATCTAGTTAGTCAACTTCATTCCTTGTTACAGTGCAGCAAGAGATATAGAGAAAATGACTAATTATGTTACTGAGTAAATTGAAATCTGTAAAGAAAACCACTGCCTGATATTTTTGTTGGTAATGCTAGGAATCAATTTATTTTGTTGTAGTAATTACAGGTTTTTCGCATTGGTGTGAAATATATTCCTCGCTTTTAAGATATATGTATTCACGGTTCTTTCATATGTTTATAGATTAAAAAAAAAACTAATATCTTATTTCTCACGAAGATTTGAATTGTACCATTCATTCTAATTAACCAATCATTTCAAAGTACGTCTATGCAGATCAACACGTACGCACAGTCTCTATAAGCACACAAGTGTATATATAATAATGCATATAAATCCTAAAGTCTAAATTTTTTAAAGCAAATTTCAGTGTATTGCGGACAATTTATTCCAATGTAGTTACAATTCTAGAATTTTCACACCCATTAATCCTTTACTTATCCGTCCCTACTTCCCAGTAGAAGTAGTAGCCAAAACCTATTTAAATAACTTCTTGTTATTTTGAATGAATGAAGTAATTTGTGTGCAATAGAGTTGCATTTACACCTAACAACGCGAACTGTACTTCGATGAATTTTCCTTTACATCATTTATCAGTTTGATAATCGTTGGCATAAAGATAAACAACAGCGAGAAAATCAGTTACTACAACAGTAACCAAAACAGCATAAACACCAAGAAAACTAAACAGCAATTTGGTTTGAATTTAGTCTCTGGGTTACTGGAGATTTTTTGTCGAATGTATGTTCAGAGAATTGTCTCTATACTACAACGATATTTTATATATTTAACCGTTTTCTATTTAACTCTTTCAACTTTAAACACTCATCCACTCTCATACATATATATATCTTTCTTGATCTCGATCTCTCTGTCTTTCTCTTTTCCGGTGTCAATATATACTTGATCATATGCATTTGAGAATACACATTGTTCTATATATCTTCAATATCATATATGCAGGCGTAGAGTGCATTTTTGAACGTTCGCTTCTTCAACTATGCCCACGCCTTCAGCTTAAATCAATAATTGACATTCCTTCATTTTGTTATAAATAAGAGAAATGCCTCCTAATTACCAAATTCCCATTATTCAGACCAAATTATAAAATATACCTTACACCACATGAAATCTTGATTGTACGGTCATGTTATGCTTGATACTGATAACAAGATCATCATAAACGATACCAATAAAAACAATATTACGGTACCCGTAAGTTAATTAAGAAAATATAATTACTCTTCAGATCATCTTTACTTTTAAATCTATTCTTCTCCGGCGCTATGAAAATGCTCAAGATTACAATTCAATCAGCTACGTAAAGAGGCCATAACATACTGGTAGAAAGCTCACTTATACTTTAGTTATTTTACGAGAAAACAAATTCGCAAAAAAAGCAACTTTATTTGCTAAACAAAACTGGCTAACAAAGAGAGTAATTATTCCAAATCAATTTGCTAATCGATCTTCTAAGTCCACCAGGAACCAGCCAAAATCTGTCATAAGGGAGATCGAAAATTATGTGAAAAACTACTGCTGCGATCACTAATCTCTCATGATTTAAGAGAGATGGTTCTTGAATATAGTCAACATAAGAGCGTCTGGAAACCACATTTCCAAAAAATTTTTCCAACTATCCTTAACTGTTCTTGAACGAACTGGGAGAAGAAAAAAAAACGTTAGATTACACAGGATGTTACCGAAGATGCTCCTGAAAAACACAGATTTTTGTACTGGAAAATCAATAAATTCCTATACACGACTGGTATTACTCTTAAACACTGGGGAGCAGTGTGCAGTATACGTACTCATGAAAATACTAAATGGAAGCAACCGAGGTGAAGAAGACGTCACAAAATTATGAACAACCTGCACAAAATTAGAAGATGTTTAACCACGACATTAAATGTATGGTGCAGAATGTAATCACACCTCGTCATTTCTATTTGAAAAATTGTCTAAAATCTTTATACTGTTTAAATATTGGCAGTAAAATATACAGACAATCACTGAGAACCTTATAAAGGGAAAGCGCCCGAAAGAGACATAATGGTGGGATATTGGTACATAAAATCATTAATGTTCATATTCAGAAGAAGCTTCGAACAAGTGTAAATATAACAAGCCGAATATAGATGTCAGTGATATAAAAGAAAACTCCGTACCGTCATACAGGTCGGCTGTCTTGCTAACATGAATATCTCATCGAAAATCAAATGAAAAGACCATTGCTATGGAAACGTCTCCGAAATCTTATAGCTATGATACGCAGATTATAAATTCATAGTTATACTAATAATAATTGTGCAGTTAAATTTGTTAGATGATACGTGACAATTCTGAAACGCTAAAGCTTTCAGTAAAGGGAAATCAATCGCATTACAAATGCAATCTGTCAGCAGAGGAGTAAAAACTAAAAACAAAAACATTATGATAGGTTTTTCTCAAGTAGCATTGATTTTGCTCACTGCATACAAACAACGGAAATTACTTTTTGCTTTGTTACAAACCAGCACTTTTCTCGTAGGAAAATCTCAAATAATTAGTAACTCAAGACGACATACCTACCAAGAGCCCTGCATATACAACTACAAATATTAGAATCCTCATCACCAAAAAGTGTTTGACTACTTTGCCTCTTCCAGAAACAATTGATTAAATATACTGTGAAAAATTATGAAACAGTGCAGGAACTCGTCATTTGAACTTTCTGGTACACTATCACATTTAGACAAGGGATAGATAGGAATGCACGCAGACGATCGGTACTGAAGCATGTGTTCAAACATGACAGGTACAGTGGATGTCTAACTGCCGCACCTGCAAAAGCGAACATACTAGATCTGGTTAAAGAGGGACAAGTAGGTGGAGACGGACGAACTGTTTGTTGAAAATAGTGTGCTTGCTCAGACTCATGTGCGGAGGAGACTTTACCGTGGGAATGGGAGTCTCAGGTTTTGAAAGAAACAAATGTAGAGACATAGAATTATGGGATGCTGATGACAGGGACAATAATGTCGAAAACATTCATTGCAAGAAGTACTGCTGGTGGGGAGGTGAAATATAAGAAGGTGTGTAAGGAACTGACAAAGGAAATAAAGTGTTTAGCATTTCAAAGAAGAGAGCATTGATGATATATTCTTCAATGCTACTGTTGTTTGGCTCTAGCCATTCGATAGTCAAAATATGTTTTATCATTGTTGGGGGCCATTTTTGTGACAATGGTTACATCAATAAAGTGTTCTTGGACGAGAAATAGTTGACAGTGAGGTCAAGCTCTGCGAGATGAACGATCGCGAATCAAGCTTGGACAGGAGACAGACAGCAACACGTCTTCCTTGTTCCAGCTACAACGTAGGTATATATAAATATATATTCATACATATATATTATATATGTGTAGGTTTGTGTGTATGTGTGCATGTACATACATATACATATGCATATATGTGTGTGTTTGTGTGTATGCGTGCATGCGTGTATGTATATATAGTGGTTTTAATGGCTGAAATGCCTTAACACATACTGAACATATTTCCAGATTGTAAAACTTGCCAACTGAATTTGTTTAAATACATAAATATGATTGCTCTGATACATAACTGCACTTTCATTGGTGTTAAAAATGCAGTTAGATAAATAACAGAATGCATCACAAGTTTTATATACAATTGTAAATATCTAAGCAAATGGAGTAATTGCAGAATAGTTACGATGTCAACGGTGATATTTTCAATTCATTTTATTTTCATTATATTAAGTCCTAAAGCGGTGAGCTGGCAGAATTGTTAGCATGCCGCGCAAAATGTTTAGCAGCGTTTCGACTCCTTTATTGTTCTGAGTTCTAATTCCGCCGAGATCGTCTTGGCTCCTTATCCCTTTTGGGGTCGATAAAAGTAGGGTCACGTGAGTTCTGGGGTCGATGTAATCGACTTATCCACTCCCCGTAAATTGCTGGACTTGAGCCAAAATTTGAAACTAATATTACATTAAGTCTTACTGGACAAACGATTGGTACAAATTACCAGAGTTTTTATTTTTACTAACTCCACTCTGTAACGTGTCCTCATGTATGCATACAGTTTCTTATTTTATTAATCTCATGAACTCGGAAAATTACGGAAGAGGCAGTGGTACATTAAAAGTATTGCGGCTTAAAAATTGATTTGAAACATCTTACGTCTACTATCTTTAAAATTAATATGGCGTATTTTGGGATCTTATTTTACTCAGAATTTTCTTCAGATGTACACCACTCTACATGTCAAAAACTTTTGCTATATTTTGATAATTATATGTTAAAAAATGCATGAATAATTATTAAAATAGTTTCTGTATGGTAGATGTATGACCCATTTATTACTCATAAACTTTAAAAACAGAATGTTTAATAACAGAAACTTATATAGACCCCGATTGAGAATCCTCTTGTCTAAACTTAAAATAATCAGCTAATTTACTCTAATACTTTTCAATTTACAGTTTTCTTTTATTTGTTACAGTCATTTGACTGCAGTCATGCTGGAGCACCGAATTCAGTCGAACAAATCGACCTCATGACTTATTCTTTGTAAGCCTAGCAGTTATTCCATCAGTATATTTTGCCGAACCGCTAAGTTATAGAGAGATAAACACACCAGCATCTGTTGTTAAGCGATGGTGGGGAACAAATACAGACACACAAAAACAGACACACACACACACACACACACACACACACACAAATACACACACACACACA
>NC_068983.1:77422684-77432249 GCF_001194135.2 Octopus bimaculoides
TATATATATATGTATATATATACATATACGAGTGGCTTCTTTTCCGGTTCCGTCTACCAAATCCACTCACAAGACTTTGGTTGGGTCGATGATATAGTAGAAGACACTTGCCCAAGGTGCTACGCAGTGGGGCAAAACCGAGAAACTATATGGTCGGTAGGCAAGCTACTTACCACACATCCACTCCTGCGCCTAAGAGAAGTTTAAAAACAATCTAAGTATAAAACGCGATTAGGCTGCATTTTAATCGACCAGAAATTATCCAAAAGGAATTAGATCCATGTCAGCTCAGGAATAATGTGAGTTAAATACTGTGGCTTTTGTTAGTTTATTTCCCTTCTTTCCGTTAAGAAATGAAACCTTATCCCCAGCAAAGACCAATGGCTGAGAATCTATATGCATGTACCTATTCTTTAATTTTTGAGAATTCACTAATTCTAGGCCAAACTTCTCTAATTCTCTAATTGTAGACCAAACGTCTCCCGTTCCATTTTTCAAATTAGACAAGACTAAATTTTCTTCCTTCGACTCAGCATAAAACATTGCATTTCAGTTAGCCACATATATGAGAGGGTGATATGGAAACAGAATAATGGCCCTTCTTATGAAACATATTACCAAACTACTACCTGAGGTCATTCTAATCATTCAACTTACCTCCACTCGTCTCCTGTTTCAAGCACTACATTTCTGTCACTTAAAAATCCAGAGTCTGTGTTCCACTGCGACAATTTTCAGCTTTCACTGCTTTTCCTGTAGTAATATAAATTTAATGAATTGAAACTTTTATCACACTTCCACCTGCATTTTTATTACTAAAGAACTCTTTACCAGACGACCACAAGTATTTTTATTGACATATAGAAGTTTAAAATTATGTTTCAAAATGTTTAAACTATGGGTTGCATGTAAATCTTATGAAGTAACAAACATAATATTATATCAAATACCAATGTAGAACGAGCAAAGGAGAAGATTGCTAATAAAGCTGCTGTCACTTGAATCGACAACTAAGATGAAAAGGTGCTTCCTCACGATCACATTTTCAAATAATTTATGTATGTATATATATATATATATATATATATATATATATATATATATATATATATATATATATATATATATATATATATATATATACGTATATATATATGTGTGTGAATATACATGTACATATGCATATACATGTATACACATGCATATGTATATACCGAGGTATATTTGCATATATATATATATATGTATATATATATATATATATATATATATATGTGTGTGTGTGTGTGTGTGTGTGTGTATACACAACTTAAAATTCAGAAGATGGTGATGTAGCATGAATATATAATTTATTAACTGTAAAAGTTCAGCAAATTCTCTTACAGCTGTTTCGAGTCTGCTCAAAGAGTTATATTCAATAATTTAATCATCGTATTGGGCACCATTACAATATACCCTTATTTAATTCCGGATATAAAGATTACGTGTACATTAACTCAAATAAATAGATCATAATACACCTATAATTGATAATACTACTGATAAATTGAATAGAATTTGGTTAATTATTCCTTATGTTATACAAATAAAAAATAACATCATTAATTCGATCTTCAAGATTATTCATGAACATTTTAATACCAACAATATATATAATGAATGAATTAACAATAAAACCATTAATATTAGTTTAGCCTAACCCGTTACTTATTTACTATTATATCATCCATAAATGATAGGAAACTAGAAAAATTCTACTTAAATAGAAACAACGCTACTGGACTTAAGTTACCCCTCACTACCTCTAATAACCTTAATAATTCTGCTAATATTTCTCCTAATAATAGAAAATTTAAAAACAATACAAAAACAACGAACATCACCTCATCTAATACACAAACTTACAATAGTACTAATGGTAATTGTGATTGCAAGGTTAAAAGATAATTGTATATTTAAGAAATCATGTAAATGTAAAAATGTAATGTACCAAAGTACAGTTATAACTCAAGGTAAATTAAAGCCCGCGTCACGCCCCTTTTGCATACCTTTAGATATATACAAAAAATCTACGTCTACAGGATTAAGTAAACTCATCTGGCATAAATTAAAGGATTATGATATCATTTTCGATCTTAAATGGGATATAATTTACTCTGCCACATCTTATAAGGTCAATGATAAAAAGTGTTCTCTTTGTTTAACTGAAGCATTTTTTATTCTAAAATCCCAAAATACCCTACTTACCCTTATAAATAAAAAGAGTATATCCTGTATTCACGCAGGAAAATATGTATTTTCCAAATTTAAATAACGAGTTTATTATCTCTCACACTACTAGAGTTACACACACCTTTAAGATGATAAAATTACTTATGAACAACTTTTATAAAGTAAACACTTCTAATATTCTATATTTTAGATTTAGATTACAATATGTTTATTTAATCTTCCTTCTAGAAATAACCTATCCAATTTTTACAATGTGATAAATATTTTTAGATTATATATTAACGCAGCACTGCGAGCTGGAAGAATTGTTAGCACGCAGGGCCAAATTCTTTACAGTACTTCGTCCGCCGCTATACTTTGAGTTCAAATTCCACTGAGGTCGACTTTTCTTTTCATCCTTTCGGAATCGATAAATTAATTACCAGTGAGACACAAATTTCAAGCCTTGTGCCTATAGTAGAAAGGATCATATATTAACGAAGTAATATCAGCATCCTTCCAAATTTTAACTCACCATTCTGTTGCCCCGATATAAATCACTATACAACATTTTTCCTTAATCTCATCCTTAACGATTATAATTTATAATTTTTTATCCGGAAATACGCTATTCAATTGTCGAAACCAGAAAAGCATTTCATATATTTACGTAGAAATATAAGTATCTTCAAAATCTTAACTATTTTATTTACTTGAATAGTAACACCTATTTTCTGTCTCACGAGACCAATTGTAAATACTCCTCTAATTCCATAGATAAACGATTAATTATAATACACCTCCCCTTGATCTCTACCTAACTAATAAATATTTAACATATATCCGTCGCTCGATTTATTCCTTTACACATAAGTCCGAACACTATAACAATTAATTTCAACGTACTAGGGTCGATGTAATCGACTGGCCCATTCCTCCAAAATTTCGGGCCTTGTGCTTAGAATAGAATAGTATATTTTTTAACCACTGCCATCTTTAATATCAGTTATCCAATATTCCAGAATAGAATTGCTGTACTTGATAACTTCTGTATATAATTTTTGTATTTGATATTTTCCACATAACTTTCTCATTAAATATTCTGATAAATCCTCAACTATATATTAACACAAGATAAGCACTGATATCATGATATTAATATAACTTCTGTAGATATTTAATTCTCTTTCATATAAATATACGTATATTCACATATATAAACTTCTGCATATTATTTAATTTAATTATTTTAATAATATTTTTAATATTACTATAACATTACTGAACACACCACTAAATTTTTATACATATATATATATATGTGTGTGTATGCGTGCGTGTGTGTGTGTTTGCTCTTAGGTGTATACATTATCTTACTTAAACATATAGTGTGCATATATAAATATATATGTCTGCGTATACGTATATGTATATATTGTGGAGGCGCAATGGCCCAGTGGTTAGGGCCGCGGACTCGCGGTCTTAGGGTCGTGGTTTCGATTCCCAGACCGGGAGTTGGGACTGTTTATTGGTTTATTGAGCGAACACACTTAAAGCTCCTCGAGGCTCCAGGAGGGGTGGTGGTGAACCCTGCTGTAGTCTTTCACCACAACTTTCTCTTACTCGTTCTTCCTGTTTTCGTTGTGCCTGTATTTTAAAAGGCCAGCCTTGTCATTCTCTGTGTCACGTTGAATCTCTCTGAGAACTACGTTAAGGTTACACGTGTCTGTGGAGTGCTCAGCTACTTGCACAGTAATTTAACGAGCAGGCTGTTCCGTTGATCGGATCAACTGGAACACTCGTTGTTATAACCGACAGAGTGGCAAGAATATATATATATATATATATATATATATATATTAGTATAAACTAATATGTGTAGGCTTTTGGTATATAATGAGCCTATGTAAATGTAAACGTGGGTACATATGTTTATGCTTGTATGAATATAAACGAAAAGGTGTACCTTTTTGATAGATAGATATATAATTATATATTGACTTTCAGTGTTTTATATATGGGTATACATGTGTGTATGTATATTTTGCGCATGCGTGTATAGATATATATGTTTGTATGCATATATATGTTTGTATATATATATATATATATATATATATACACTCACACAAACACACACACACACACACATACACACACACACACACACACACACACACACACACATATATATATATATATATATATATATATATATATATATATATATATATATATATATATATATATACATACATACATACATATAGGCGTATGTGCGTAAGTAGTAATACTATTCATTCGGTGTTTGAATAATTTCTTGATTAGTTAAATGTTATCATATGTGTTATTATTTAGATAAAATAGACTTTACTGAATTTCGTTTTATGTATAGTTAGCAATATTCTTTACTTGTTGTCTGATTATTTTTTCAGTTTATTGTGTTATCTGGCATTATTATTATTATTATTATTATTATTATTATTATTATTATTATTATTATTATTATTATTATTATTATTATTATTATTAAACATGATAATCTAACATTTTAGATAAGTTAAACTTCATTTCAGTTATTCATATCCTCAGTAATTTTACCTGAGTTGAGGAGAAAAATATATCTATAATATAAATTAAACATGGGCGACCGTTGTATTCTTTCTTTCTCAAGGTTCATGGCCAAACGGCTGGGTGGATTCGCATGAAAAATGGCACACATGTGCAGACGTGAGCATAGATTAGAACACGCTTTGTATGTTTTTCTAGCCCCCATAGTTACCGAGAAAATCGATTAAAACAACTTTATTGCCCACAAGGGGCCAACAGAGAGGGGACAATACAAAACACGGGTCGAATAAAACGAATGAATTTTACAATGAAATGGAAAATTAAAAATTTCGGGAAAATATAGCCTATGATTAAAACAAAGACAATACAATGGAGTGGAGGACGGTTTCCGCTCCGACACCACAAGCCCCGTTCTACCACTGAGATCTTTTAAATTTTCTTCATTGTTTCCACTTACATCTGGTCATTTATACTAAGCATTCGTGCCACTTTCTTCCATCTATTGTTATATATTGCAGACGACAGACATCTCCTCTCCAACCGTATTTTCCTTTTGAGATGGAAAATAAAGAAGGTTACTAAACCTTGGGTGGATATGATGACGCCTACCGCTACTCATTTCATTCAAGATTTTCATAGTGCCTATTTCACCATAGCAATTACAAGGAGAAAACAAATCTTTCCTTAGTGCTTATTTCGCATGACAGCTGTACTTTCTCCCACACGAGACAGCTGTTCGGCATAAATCCATAATTCTGAAATTTTGGCATGAAAGTTCTGAAAGTTTCTCTGTCCTGCTCACATCTTGGACATGTCGGCGAACACTGACCTCCATGCCTTCCGAGATTATAACGAACATGTAAGGCTCCTCTGTAACACTGCTAAGCCGGGGACTTTTGGAAACTATCCAAGGACCTGTCTGGAATGTACGTCGGAACAGGCGAGCTAATTGACCATCACGGATATCCAGGGTGTCTGCTAGGATATTGTTACACTTCACCTTTACCAACCCACTATAGAACGACGAGGTGGAACCCTGACCACCTGCGCCACCCGTGCGAGAGGGAAGACGACAGCTCTGGCGGCATTCGGCTTGCCAAGCCCTTGCTTTCGGTCTACACTTAATCCAAGAAATCAGTCCACTAAATCTAGTGAACTTTAAAAAACTCGCCTCGACGAACGGAGACCATACCTATTCACCCTCCAGGTAGAGCCCGATATGTCTTAGCCTCAACGCATGACTGCGCACCTTTAGCCATGGCAACCCTAACCCATCCTTTAGCAGTTTTTGGCAGCAGATAGAGCACCTTACAAGAGGAGTCTTTCTCCCTCACACAAAGGTGAAAACTATTTCAATATGCTGGCCACTAATATATTTTATCCTTATATTAGAAGTAAATTTCTTACCATTCACTTCGGGACTGGTTATTACTTCACGTGAGTTTCCTGACCGACTTACACGTGTGTTGAGGCTTGCTACAGAATTTCTATTTCGATATATTTTGGGTACTTAAATGTAATCATGACTGTGCATCTGCTTTTTCCGTGGGTATATGTAAGTATTCCATTTCTTCTTTACGTGTTCCTCGCTGATGAAGGTAGAATCCTTTTGGATTAATCCAAAAATCGCTGTAATTCGGGGATAACGGAACTTTAAAAATTTCTGTTAGTTTGCTTTCCTCGTTTCAACACGCTGTGTATTTATAGTGAAAAATATTATATGATGTTAGACGATCTAATGTCTATTTTTCAACATATTGACATAGAAATTTACTTTGTTTTGCCCCTATATTTATATATATATTTAATGAATTTGTTTGTATGTGTATCTGTGCGTCACTACAGGATTTCCTTAGATTTTTAGTGTATAAAGTATCATTTTATACTTCAATCAAATGTTTCTTAATGTTCATTGCACGTACAATACTTATTCGATCGGTCTATCAACATTTGGGTAAAGTAAATATTGTCTGCCGATCATTCTTCCAACACGTTTGAATCTCCAATTGTAGTTGGACAAGGCATTCAGAGTTTCCACAAATATATGCACAACACAACATGTTGTGTTCATTAAAATTTGATTTATATACACAGAAAGATTTATATTTACATATACGCAAACACGTTTATGTTTGTTTGCCCATTTGCGATTGTCTATATGGGTGTATGTAAGTATATATGTATTTTTGTGCGTATATTTGTAAACGTCTGTACTGACTAATCATATGAAGACTACATTTTGGGATAATCAAGTGTGTATTTTGTAATTAGGCAGGACGAATAATTCTAGCTTTTGCTGTCAGTTAATCTCCCTGCAGGGATAACTTGCTAACACATTATTATGAACAAGTATATAGCTTTCTGTAATGTGTGATTAAATTTCTATTTTGTCACCCAACAGGCTCATACATTAATGCATACATACATATATTCATACGCACACACACACATACATACATATCTGTACATACATAGAAATTATTTAACGTACATGGATGCACACAAGAATACTAGCAAACACGGAGATAATGAAGAGAATTACTGAATTTAGTCATTCTTCTGGAAGTAATATTCTAAAATGTGCTTAGCATTTTAAGAGGAAATGGAAACTGAAAATTATGTCAAGAATTGCAATTATATAAAATGTTAATTGAAATAAATTTAAAATGAAAATTACAGTCTCAGTGAGTTATATAATTCTGAGCATTTAGTACTAAATGTAAATTTAGTTAATCTAAACTGTACGATCATTACAATATAAATGTAATATAACTCAACATATTGACTAATGAAATCCGGGCTAATATCATTTATAATATCAATTTTATGGTGCTTTACACTTTATGATACGAAAACTGAATACTTACTATGAAGAATTTCAATCGAATTACAGTAATATATTACTACCCGACTGTTGTTAGAAATAAAACAGTGCAGACGTACCACAACTAATGTCCTCGAAAGTTTTAGATACAAAATCGCCATCAAAGGAAATTATGTGGACAGCAAAATATATCTTAATAACCCATCAATACTACTAGAATGATAGGAATACCAGTTCGTCGTTTATTCTTCAATTCCGTCAAACCATTGCATTTGGAGAATATGTGAGAGGATTCTAGAAGGTGTATTTTAAATACAAAATGGTTAAAACTCAAGATAATATAACTTTGAAAGTGAGAGCGGCTCCACCAGTTGTTGATCCAAGAGTATTCATATTATATTCGCTGACTTACATTAGCATGCATGCCCGCCTAATGATTAGCAGAATTAATTAGTTATGTTGTTCATTGTGAAAGGACTATGTAAATTCCCTGAATGTTTATTTTCAGTAGTCAGGCATGGAATGCATTCTTAGGTGCCCCTTTCAACATTCACGTTACAATTTGCTCAGCTGACAGAAATATTTTCATTAGTGAAGGTTGTCATTAACTATCATGCAATAAGGAATGACTCTTTGAGTCCAGTCATCTTTCCGATTTGTCTATTTTATTTTAGTGAACGGCTATTGACCTGGAGATTGCTGCTTTTGCTTCTGTAGTATTGGATTTTTAACTCATACACACCGAATTAATCATGCGTCCTGTCGAGTAGAACATACACGTGTTCAGTAATTGTAGAGTAAAATATATTGAAGGCACGAATTAGCTGTGTACACAGAGTTCTGAGGGCTACATTTCTTATCCGTATGTCATTACCGCTGAATACTCATGTATTGTTGCAAATGTCGCTTCTCATGTCTTACAAAGTAGCTGTGCCATTCGGCATCTCTTATTAGACTATTGATCAGGTCTATTACAGTTGCAAAGCTGGTTTGTAGTGTTTAATCGAATTGAAGTCAAACAGGAATATTTATCGTACCCAGAATTCATATCATATGCTTAGGATGGAGATGGCTTTTCTTCATACCATTTATTTGGTGTAAATGTTTGCACTATCCATAACGTTGATTTATTTCTCTGGCCAATAACGCACCAGTACGTTATATAGATATTTGTATCACAGAGATACTATTTCAGTGAAACATATCCTTTTCAATTTCAAGTTTCACGGCCTAAACAAAACCAAACCATATGCAATGCATATAATAGTTTCTACCTTGTTGCAACTGCTTTGGATTCTATCGTCCACTTGTAGTGGCAGAGTTGATAATTTTCTTCCAATTCTGCTAGACGGAAAACAAATTCGAATTGCTATTTTTATTTGTGTGTGTGTATTGTATCGTGGGCGTGTGTATGTGTGTGTGTGCGTGCGCGTGTATAAATGTGTATGTGCGTGCGTGTGTGTGTGTGTTTGAGAGAGAGATTGGAATGACACTGTATTTTACAAATATATGTTGCCACCTAAATTAAAAGGTTCAGTTGCAATACCGAAAGCAACTACTACTACTACTACTACTAATACTACTACTACTACTACTGCTACTACTACTACTACTACTACTACTACTACTACTACTACTACTACTACTACTACTACTTATATATATATGTGTGTGTGCGTGCCTGTATGTGAATGTGTACAATATAGATAGCCCCCGTAGCCAATATATCAACAGAAACAACTTATTACTGGGGGTTATTATGACCAGGCATACAGTCCTCACATCCGCATATCCAAGTGCACAAACACGTTTATGAACACACATCTACAAATTAACTCATACACACAAAAATACGATGGATAGAACTATCCTCTTTAATGACAGATTTAACAAAATAATTCAAAACTATACACACACACACACACACACATACACACACACATATATATGTATATATAT
>NC_068983.1:77432381-77438688 GCF_001194135.2 Octopus bimaculoides
ATATATATATATATAACATGCCATAGCGTCACATATCTGTTTCCCTTGAAGTTATGAATATTGAATACATATTATCAGAGAACGTACCACACATGCAGGACATACACGGGATAGAACTTATATAATATATTAGCACAAACCCATTAATTTGAGGTGAGTTGACTACATCGTTTCCATTTTCCAGAAGCTATTTATTTTATCTGAGGATACTTATTTTATAAGAAGGATGAAACGCAAGATCAACCTCGGCGGAATTTCAACTCAGATCGTAAAGATAGACGAAATATCGCTAAATCATTTTGTCCGCAGTGGTAACAATTCTGCAAGCTCGCCACTTTAATTTATTTAATATATTACAATAAAATATATGCTTCTAGCAGAAATTCGTTTATATATGAATTTGTGAATTCCATTAATTTTTTAGTTGATTTTACGCTTTTCAGACTGCCACAAGATATCAAATGAACTTTCATATTGTGTTTGTGCTGCTGCATTACTCCAACAATTTCTCAGAAAAAGTTATTAAATATGCTTTCAAATTTTATTCTAAAGAAAACAATTTCAACAACAAACGAATAGTTTTTATTACATTAGAAACCACTGCTAAATAATTCATTTTTCTGTTTTATTAAGACACGCAATTTTATTAAGAATTCTTGAAATATAGCCATTTCGTTAAAGACATGTATATTCTGTTAAAAACTTTTTTAGCAAATTTACATTTTACTAAAAAATAATTTCTCCTGTAGATTTATAGATCGATCTTAGCGATTTTATGATATTTTATAAATAGCGAATTTTCATCCTAGGAATATCTACTGATTCAAATATATGAGAGTGCGATTTCTCGGTGCAAGATTTTGTGAGAAAGGAATGGCATGTTAGGCATATTTCAGAGAAAGAAGACTTAATGCTTCCAGCCAGAATTTTTATGGGAATGTAATGGAAAACGCAATAACCAAAGATATTTATGTTGGAATTAACTAACAATCGGAAGACTGCTGTTAATATTCAGTTTCAATTTCTCTTCTTAATCACCGTAGATAATGCTTTAGTAATGATATTTTGTGTGTAACATTAGAATGTGTCCGAATGTGACTGCTAAATAGTCATTAAAAAAAACATTGCACAGACTGTTCGGGTTAACTCTGGCAGATTGCATAAAAAGAAAAGAAGATACAATATCCCAATTAGAAATTAAGGTACTTTAATATATATACCAGATTATGAGTGAAACATAACAGTTGACACTAAGTAGCCGCCCTTAGCTTTCACCACGGCTTGAAGCAGGTACTGGAACATGGTACATGCATTTTTCATTGTGTGTAAATGTATGAGTTTACAGATGATAAGAGTTGGAATCAAAAAGTTACGGACTAAATTTGTAGCGCGCCAACAGATTGCAGCATACGGTTGCATGTTCAATCAGAGCTAGCAGTGACCTTTATGAGGCAGTATGCCGAGTGATATTGCTATGAGTATACGACAAGTTGTGAAATTTGTGTTTTTGTGATCACGTGTATGCTGTAGTCTGCAATTTTTGATATGGACAGGAAGTTGAAACAAAGAGCCAACGTGAATTTTTACGTTAAACTTGGGAATCCGCTACTGTGACATTGAGCATGCTTCAGCAAATAACATGTCACACGGCATGGGAACATCAAAAGCAGACGAAAGTCACTGGAAGACGATGAGCGATCTTGAAGATCAGCTACGAGCGTCACCATGGGAAATATGATATTGGGCATCGAGGAGTTGTTTCCCAGGGTGAGACCGTTAATCGAGAGTCCTACCGCAATGTTTTGAAGCTTTTGAAGGAAGACATTCGATAAAAGCGACGAGATCTGTGGAGCGCGAAGAATTGGATTCTTCACCGATCTCTCCCCACTCATGCGTTTTCCGCCAAAAACAACATAGTATTCGCCAGATTTAGTTTCTACGAACTTCCATCTTTTCCCCCTAGATGAAAATGTATCTCAAAAGGCTCCGTTTTAACACCGATATCGAGATCAAGAACTAATTATAAATGCACTTCAATTCGCCTGCCGAAAACGACTTCCAAGCCGGATTGCAAAATTGCTGCAGCTGGGACCGATGCATTGCTGCGCGAAAGTGACTATTTCAAAGGCACCTCGCACTCATGGCCTGGATGCGGCCCGGCCTCTGAAAATATAAGAAGGTAAGGGCTAAAACACTTGCCTCAGTGGGGTTTGTTTACTCCACTAGATATCGCTATGGAGAGAAATTAATAGATGTTATTCGGACAAAGGAAACTGTATGGGGAAGGATTGAGAAATAAATTGTAAAAATATCGGAGAAGATACAAGTAATTAAAAGTAAAAAACGAAAAAGCAAGTGATAAATAACAACAAATTAAATGAAATACAAAATGTTATTTGAACGCTTGCATATTGATCGGCAGTAAGGCAGGAGTTTATCATACAGTACTTTGCAAAAGTTATTTATGTGAATTATTTAGTCTGAGATAAGTGACCCGTAATTAGCCTCGTAATGTGTAAGCGGAAGTGAGATCAGTATGTTTAGTATATTTGTGTATTAGGAATGATACTAGCGTGGGTGGCATGATAATAACTAGCACCTGATTAACAATGTTGAAACTATCTAGTACCGCTGACATCAGCGACGGGCTCTTTGGAAACACATTATCTTTCTGGCACAGTATGGATATTAATTTAGAATTATGTAACAAGCTTGACGTATAACAAAAAAGAAATGAAGTAATCTAGCCTGTAAATCAAAACTAATGAGATCACTGTTACTAGATCTTTCAATCACCAAACAATATTTTGGCTCGCTTATCATAAAACAATTTTTTTATTGGAGAAAACCAGCGTATTTCATCCTCTTAGTGATTTAGCTTGTTTAGTAAGTGTTTTGCACATATCGATCAATTCTCTCTTGTTACATCAGATATTAACTGGACACTCAGCATCATACACGACTTGTACCGGATGTTCTTATGCACAACTCTTCTGATGGTGTATTCTGAAAACCTGAACATTGATTGCAATGGCACTTTTGATTTTCCTGAGGTTTTACCGATTATTTCTAGGACATTTTACACCAATTCATGTTTTCTGATGGTATTGGATCCCTGTGCATGACATGCATTTAAGTCTAACTGCTGATGTTGGATCCGCGTGAGGAGCTTCTAGCTTCTCTTGAACTTTGAAAACGAAGGATCAGAAAACTTTCCGGTAGCGAGCTATTTCTCTATTACTATACTACACATTTAAGACAACGATTATAACGTGCCTTTTCATTTGATGTATCAACTTGACGCATTTGATGTATCAACTTGACGATATTTATCTAAAACGTAAGTTGGAAAAATATGGAAAGAAGGCAGAGCTTTTGAAAGCGGCATCCTCAGAAACCTGACGCAGCTTGTATATCGTATTCACATATCCATATACCTATCTAGCAACCAGATTACAATGTTTAATGCTGGTATCAAATTTTGGCACAAGACCAGCAATTTCGTAGGAGTGGGTAAGTCGATTATATCGACACAAGTATTCAAATGGAACTTATTTTATCGGTACCGAAACGAGAAATTCCAAAGTCGATCTTAGCGGAATTTGAACACAGAACGTAAAGATGGGCGAAATGCCTCTAAGCATTTTGCTAGACATGCTAATTATTCTAGCAGCTCGCTGCCTTAATTACACTTTTAAAATTAAAGTATTAAATTAAGGCAGATATAATTTCAACTTAGATCATTTCGACGTCAATAAAATAAGTACCATTTGAAGACTGAAGTCGATGCAATCTACTAGTCACTTCCCCCCAAAATTGCTGGCCTTATGCTAAAATTTGAAACCAGTAGTAAAGAATTAAATCAAGGCAGGGAACTGGCCGATTCGTTAGGATGCTGGCAAAATGCATAGCGGCATTTCGTTCTTCAGATTAATTTGTTTGTTCTAAGTATATTCGTAAATAATGCTCTGTAATAATTAAGGTTCTTAAACTGCGGTTTACATAAATTGAGATGTTCTATAGTTTGAGCAATTTTGCTTAGACACACTTTGGGTACATTATTTACTATCCACGCTTTGTATTATAGGAATATAATATGTCATCTGATAAGATAATTTATTACACATTAGGGTTAGAAACAGCGTTAGTATTCTTTTAAGAAGTTGGCCTAAAGACCTCCGTGATATTTTCTGTAAAGAATCATCATTAATGCATTGACGTTGCCTTCTCTCAACCAATTGAGTGTGTCACTATATGCATGCATACAAGTACACACATGCATATATCTACATAGATTATGTGTTAGGAGATCGAATGTTACGTTGCGATATAGATACACATACACAAACCGATACCTATTAAAATGCGCAGTATCCTGTAAGTCAGTAGAGTGCTTTTGAATATCCTATTGAATAACTGTCCGTCGAAGCTCATTGTGAAACAATATGCTTCAAATTATGCACTTCGCACTCGCATAACTGCATGAGAAGAATATCTTAATAACTCCATTGAGGATAAATAGAAAAAAACATATATGCGTTCGTGTACTTTAAATTTGAGAGTGTGCATCTAGTTTCTCTTTCCCTTAGACATCTCGTCGCATTTCGAAGATAGTATTTTACAATGCAATATTAAGTGATAGATAAAAGAAAGCGTTTTAAACAAATCTTAAAAAATTATCATGTATAACATTTTCTGGTGTGTGAAGCAGAATGTTGATTACCACACGTATTTCGATCAAGAGCCGCCATAGGCCATTATTACGATACTGTTACGTGATGGTAGATGTTTCTAAACAATGTATGCAACTGTATCTATGTAGGAAAACTAATCTGAAAATCAGAGATAAATTTGTTAAATATGTGGTCAAGATAAATATAAGGAATGCTAAAAGAACTGTTACAAAGTGCTTCTTTAAATGTAAACAAATGAGATCCTCATTTATGTCTGTATGTTTCTGTGCGCGTGTATGTATATGAGTGTGCATAAATATGTATGTGCGTGTGTGTGTGTGCGGGTGCGTGTGTAATGATGTGGTAACAAGTAAAAGGATAAATGTATATATGTATATGCATGCAACACAAACATATATGATCATTAAGTTTTAAGTTTTCGTCTTTCTCAAAATCAGTGAGAACTCAAAACTATCCACACATATACTTCTGCACATGTAAGCTGCTGCACTTGCTATTCCTATTAAATATTTGAGATGTAGTCTAAACAAGATGGAGGAGCCATTTGGTATATTTGAAAGCCCAATACAAATTCCTATACTGCATTTAAGACTCCAACCGGTTATACAATACAATTTTTGCTTTCCTATTCTGGTTAAGGGTCATATCTGTATTAGAAAGTGTCACTTTCAACAATGAGACGTAAAGAATAGAAAATAATCACAGACTCAGACATACAAATAGGGTTAGCTTTATATATGTGTGTGTGTGTCTGTGTGCGCTCACATGTGTGAGTGTCAATATCTATACATGTATATATATATGCATAATCTAGTTATGTATGCATATGTGTATATATATATATATATATATATATATATATATATATATATATATATATATGTATATATATGCACAAATACATATAAATATATAACAGTCAGGCAGTCAATATACAATCAATAAAATATCTAAATTTGATATTAACTTGTCACCAAACAAATATATTTTGTTTTCTACCTATTATTTTCCGATCTTAATATATCATTCGGTGAGACATTATCCTTTGTTTCGGAACTTTTCAATTTTTATTGCAAATCTAACTGTCCTTGTGTCACATTTATCATCTATTCAATATAAAAACTGCTTTACCATAAAACACTAATAGTCTCTATCAATTGGTATCAATTTACGTGATTTAAAGTATTTATAAGTATTTTGTGGAGCGAAGGTATAAATCGCTCCGTTTGTGTGTATGTCCGAGTCTATATAATGTACGTATGTTTGTGAAGGTTATAAGTTCGATTGTATAGAAGCCATTACATATATATACATATCAATACAGTATTTTAGTAAGCACAACGTTCCTGACTCTTACACACTTCTCTTACACAATTTGGACATCGTTTTAAAACATGGAATATTATTTAAATATTTAAATATTACTCAGAAAGCGTTGATTTCTGATTTCCGTCTTCATTATTCTCCCCTATCGATTTCTCCCTCTTTCCTTCTGCCCCCTATATCTATCTATCTATCTCACTTTCGAGACATTTTCTGTCATCATCGCATCCTTGGACTGCACCAACAGATATTCACATCAGTCTTCAGACATATATTCGACTATATATATA
>NC_068983.1:77438808-77439482 GCF_001194135.2 Octopus bimaculoides
TTCCTGTTAAAGTGTTTCAAAATTCTTGTACCATGCACCAACTCTTAGCGTAACACGAAATATATATATACATAACTGATCAACAAAGCGTTGATCTATTATGAAAATATGAATATCGAATGGGGTATTTCAACGTAATTGCAGCGCTTTATTGCGAACAGCATTGAGACTACCCTTATAAAATATCCATCATTAAAGGAAGACTACATCTTCCGCATGAATAGTGTTATACAATGAAGTCGAGTCCATAAGAACGAAGTCTACACCGGCAAGAAACCATTGTCCCCATGTGTCGCTCTGAAGACCAAATATAACAGACGATGACGAACACCAACATCGATCATAACTTCTGTAAATAATTTCCAGAAAACAGAATTGAGTGGTGTTACTTCACCAACATTTAAGTAGAAAAATTTGAAAACTTCGATGAAGATGTGAAGTTATACGTCTACACCGCAACTGACCATTAGAATTGACTTCTGCAGATAATTATTCCACGCAAAATTTAGTTTTGTCAAGCATCAAAGACACCGAGATGAAATAAAATAAGCACAAACGAAAAAAGTATTCCGAAAAGAGGAAGAGCCTACACATATGCATATACATATATATATATATATACATATATATATATATATATATATACACATATATATAAGAGTAGTTATAATTAA
>NC_068983.1:77440241-77442848 GCF_001194135.2 Octopus bimaculoides
CACACACACACACACACACACACACACACACACACACACATACATATATATATATATATATATATACACATATATATAAGAGTAGTTATAATTAATGTCAGTCTACGCATTTGATTATAATTGTTTAATGTTCGCGTGCATAAGGACATGGAAAGAATGCGCAGCAAAATCTTGAGTGAAGAAATTCTAATAGAGAATATGTGAATAATGCTGACGTCATCAAATGGAGAGTAAGACGCATGCATTTCTTTGATATTACGCTTCATCAGTTACGGATACCGAGCCGTGATGAATGGCAGAAATGATCTAGTTACTCATGAGACTGTATATAACTATCATATATTTCTCCGAATGTTGCTCGGTGCACCTTTAGATATTTTCTTCTATCTTGATGTGGCCTTCAGCACATGAGTAAGAATATTATTTGCTATAATGATATAATTCATTACCTCTTAGCGGCTAGGAAAGTGGAGCTCGGTATACATTGCTTTTATTTCCAGCAGGTAGACATACTTAATATGTCCTTTCATTAATTTTAATCCTTCAGCTATTTAATGCGTTTTGAGGGCCTGTAGTCGCCTTTATTATTGATTGTGTTATTATTATTTTTTTAATTGTAACACTAGATGATATTAGAGTCAATGATATCGTCACAAATTATTTTCTCGTTAAATATTTCCTCCGTATTGAAAGTATATATATATATATATATATATATATATATGTATGTATGTATAAATTATACTAATCATATCGAAAATTATAAAGTTTATGATTTTCGATATGGTTAGTATTAAATTACTTTTTAATAATATTGTTTAACATTTTTCTATCTTAATATAATAAGTATTTTTATATATATTCATTTGTTATTTATTGTTAGTTGATATATAAATTCTTTTTATTATTATTATTGTTGTACTTTGACCTGAAGATTAGCTATATTTTTGAGTAGAATTGATTTTCGATCGATTTAATCGATTTGAATATATTTCCATTTCTACTTGAAAAGATGGTTATGAAATGCGTGTAATCGTTTTATTATCATTATTTTATGATATTTACTTTGTAATATGTTATACTTATTTATCGTGCATTTACTTATTAATGTTCTATGTGACTGTGGATTTTCATGGATCAGTTCATGAATTTTGGTTCTTTTCTCTAAAACTATATATTTATATATTTTATACTGTGAAACTTAATTTAATTTTTATTTTCGATAAATTAAATTTAATTGAGTTTTTACCTGTAAATTTGGATTTTTAGCCCTAATATATATATATATATATATGTATATATATATATATATATGTGTGTGTGTGTGTGTGTGTGTGTGTGTGTGTACATATATATATATGTGTGTGTAAGTGTGTGTGTATGCAACCCATTCAATACAAACTCCATATTCAATCTAGAGATGGTTCCAAGTGTAGCGTATACATAGCAAGGGAGAACAACACAAGGAGAGGTTAAAAATTCACATCAGCTGTTTCGAAAGCATTTTATTAGTGCATTCTTAGATTATGGCAGAAATCCTCCACCTTCAAGTGATATTAAAGAAGCATATATGTTGGGCAGAAAAGACGAGCTGACTAGGTTACCAGGCTATTTGTTGAGACATGTGAAATCTTTCAAAACAATAAAACATATGAGCATCCCTTGTAAGACCCGTAAGGGTAAATTTCAAAACCTACTTGATTTCTCAAATCGATATCTTAATTAGTTTACGGCTCTGGCTGGAGTATGAAGAAAGCCAGGAAATGTAAAAGGAAAAAGAAAAAAACCTGCCGAGGAGAGGATGTAATTAAGACATCAAACAAAAGGTTCAGACTGTTACCACTTACCCGACATTGCGACACATATTCAGTGTATATACTATAATAGTATCTTGAATATGTACCTTAAAGATATGCATATACACACATGCATAGCTATAAGCATGCACTATCTCTCCAAACACGCACACACACAGACACCCACACAGAAATATGTACGTGCACACACATCCATTCATCAATGTTTTGTCTTCATTTCATTAAGACTAAAATTATATAATCAAGCGTATGACTTTATCTGTATGTTTCCTGTTTTCATTTTCTTTTTTGATTTTTCATTTTCATCTATTACCAATTTATAGTTATTTATTATATCTCGTATATTCTAGAAGTGCTGATCGCTACATTTTATTATATTTTATTTTGATTATTTTCCTTTTGTAATGTTGCATCAACACATTATATAACACTAGAGTGTGTAAGTCGTGTACAATATAACTTCCCCAATATACATGTGAGTGTGGAAATATATGAGTGGATGAATGTATGGATATGCGCACATCTATGTGCGTATACTTATATTGGTATATAGCATTAAACATACATACATACATACATACATACATACATACATACATACATACATGTACGAGTCTATGTATATGCGTACGCGTGTGGGTTTCCACAAACATATGTGAAAGAATGTAGGTGTTTATAGTTACTTAGATTAGTTACATATAAAATTAAAATGGATGCGTTTGGTGAACGCAAATGTGTCTGATTTGGTTGAAAATAGAATTTTAAAATATTATATATATATATATATATA
>NC_068983.1:77443520-77444617 GCF_001194135.2 Octopus bimaculoides
TATATATATATATATATATATATATATATGTAAATATATACACACACAAACATATATATATATGCAGATATATACATATGTATGCATATATATATATATATGTGTGTGTGTGTGTGTGTGTGTGTGTGTGTGTGTGTATGCATGTATGCATGTATGTATGTATATGAACATATATGTACAGAACCAGAGAAGAAGAAACCATGATGGTCCTCTGGAAGACATTCGTCCTCAGCTGCCTGGATTACTGCTCCCAGCTATGGAAACCCAAAAGTGTAAAATTAACAGTGGACCTTGAAGCAATCCAGGGAAGCTTCACAAAGAAGTACCTCTCATTTCAACAGCTCAACTACTGGGAAAGGCTGAAATAGCGAAGACTCGACACCCCGGAATATAGGCGGGAGAGGTATACATTAATATACATCTAGAAGATCCTGGAAGGAATTGCGCCAAATTTACGCATTGACAGCTCCATCAATCCCAGAACGGGTCGACACTGCACAATGCCAAATATCCCAGCAATGCCATCGCGCTTCAGGACCAGTTACTGCAACAGCCTGATTTTTAGGCGTCCACTGCTTTTTTAATATTTTCCCAAAGAACCTGAGGACCCTACACAAAGTGGATGTAGGTGCTTTCAAACCAAAACTGGACCTCTTCCTCTCGAGATTCCCGGTGAACCTACCTCACAGAAAAAGGTGCAAATGAGGGTTGCGATATCTAACTACATTCTTCAGCAAGTGCCACATATTAAAGGAGGCTCTCAGTAATAACAGTGTAGCAAAACGGCGGTGCCCCACCATAGTCACAGGTCTGATCTGAAACAAACTACAAGAATATATATATATATATATATATATATATACACAAGAATAAGGGCAGGGAATCGTCAATTAATAATAGAATTAATAATTAACAATTTTGCCAAGTAGTTCAGTATGAAAAAACCTTTATCGGTAAAACCATTTATCATCATAAATATACAGGGATTAGCAATTGAGTTGCTTCTCCAACATACTGAAAATTTAGAAATAGCAGTCAAAGAACTACTGATTCTAAACTACAAATTTTTCTCTAAAACGGATGGCGATATTTATGGC
>NC_068983.1:77445984-77453118 GCF_001194135.2 Octopus bimaculoides
TAAAGACTTGGTTTGTTTACGCTTTTCCCTCCGGTTTTTTGTTCTATGTGTGCCATAAATATCGCCATCCGTTTTAGAGAAAAATTTGTAGTTTAGAATCAGTAGTTCTTTGACTGCTATTTCTAAATTTTCAGTATGTTGGAGAAGCAACTCGATTGCTAATCCCTGTATATTTATGATTATATATATATATATATATATAGATAGATATGTACACACACACACACACACACACATATATATATATATAGGGAGAATTCACAAAAATATCTTTTTTCTCTTTTATGTTTACTCTTTTCATTCATTAGACTGCAGCCATGCTGGGGCATCGCCTTGAATTTTTAATCCAATGAAGAGACCATAGTTCTTCTCTTTGAAGTTTGGTAATTATTTTATCGATTTCTTTTACTGAACCGAGAGCTTACAGGGTCAGAAGCACACATTTGCAGCAAAACCGGTTTTCAAGCGGTTGTTATGCAATAGTCAGCCACAAACACAAAAACACAAATACATACACACATCGAAACACACATATACAAACATCGATACACACCCACACATCGATATACAGACTCACCCGACGAGCTTCTTTCAGTTTCCGTCTGCCAGATCCACTAACAAAGCTTTGATCCGTCCGTGGCTACGGTGGAATACTCTTGCCCAATATACCATGCAGTGTGACTGTAGCTTGAGCCATATGGTTCAACAGCAAGCGTCTTACCACACAGCCACGCCTGGGCCCATGTATAGTACAGTAATATTATCACCAAGTACTGTTTTGTCATGTGCAAACTTTTGGTTAGTTAAAATATGTACGTGAAATATTTCAACTGCTAAAGGTAAATTCACTATAATCAATTTACCTTCAGTATTTCACCAACATATTTTAACTAACCTACAGTCTGCTTATGCTTAAACTCTGCTTCGTGTTGAAATCACTATAATTTCCTTGAC
Organism: Octopus bimaculoides; assembly: GCF_001194135.2. Classification (NCBI taxonomy): domain Eukaryota; kingdom Metazoa; phylum Mollusca; class Cephalopoda; order Octopoda; family Octopodidae; genus Octopus; species Octopus bimaculoides. The sequence goes on from NC_068983.1 coordinate 77,446,939, forward strand.
CATGGCGGTCTACTGGCACAATTTAATACTTTGCATAAAAGATAAAAATTGTAAAACCTCATCCAGAAATGAAAATATTTTCCTGCCACACATAGAATTCAGGTAATACCTCTCAATCCACAAATTGGCCGCACTCTCCAGTAGCTTCACATATCCATCTGAATTACGTCTAAGCTCTTCTCCTGCAGTTCATGCTTCAATTCCGGCTTGCGTGCGGAGGTGGTCCGAATAACTTCTGTATTTTTTTGCTGACCATGGCTACGCAGTCTTCGTTGTGTTTGTACATGTTACGTTGTATAGCCTTTACACTGTTCATAGAGAGTTGAGCAGCAGTCATTATGACGGCATTTTGACATCCGGAGTGAATCTTCATGACACAGGTAGATTTTTTGCATTACTCAGATAGCCTCCAGTCATCCATATCAGTTAACTTTTCCTTAATCACAACTTTAATAATTTTGCACTCCAACGCCGGTATCTCTTCATGTTTATATGCATATATGCTATAATAAATTTTGCTTGAATTCCTGAAAATATACACTGAACCGGAAAAGAAACGCAATTTTTTCAACTGCCATTTTCATATGGTAAATTCTGAAAATTATTTTCGGAGATGTAAGTTTAAATATTCCAAGATATGATACGAGATACCAAAACGCGTTAAACGGTGATGGTGGCAGTCGGAAACAATCGTCATGAAAACATGAAATTTTTTGGAGAATATAGGAATAAATAATAACTTCAACCGCATTCCTGGCATTCGTAATTTGGACGAAAAATGTGACCCGATTGTTAGCAGAGCAGAGAGAACATGCTATCGGCGGATTGTAAGCAGGGCAGGTTGTTGCGAAAGCTTGCAATTTCCTATCAGCACCATCTGTCACCTGCAACAGCGATACAAAATCACCAACAGCACTGCAGACCGTGCCCGCAGAGGGCGCCCCCGGGTAACCACGTCCAGGAAAGAGTGTCTTATCCACCTGCAACATTTTCTTGATCGTCTCAGACGAGCTGGCGTGACACGAGACCATTGACACTAGACACCGACCCATCAGCGAAGACACGGTACGACGTCGACTGGTCGCCTATAACCTGCGTTGCCATCGTCCTGCTCGAGGGGCTGTCCTCACCACCCGCCACCGTCAATCATTACTACAATGGGCTACACAAGACCAACGTTGGCGGCATCAACTATGAAGGTCGATAGTCTTCTCCGACCAGAGCCAGTATTGCGTTTCCACCTCGGATGGCAGAGTGAGGGTTTGGCGTAGGAGGGGTGAAATCTACAGATTCACATGTTTCATGGAGAGAGACGTGTGGGGTAGACAAAACATCAGAGAATTGGGCTTCATGTGTTCCAAAATGTTGGTGCAAGCGGTGGGAATGGCATCATATCGCAGCGCTACGTTGACCAGATCTTAAAACCTCACATCGTGCCCTTCTTCGCGTGTCACCATAGCCACGTGTTCCAGCATGACAATGCTTCCTCCCAGTGACATCTTGCGTTTGTACATCAGAACAATGCAGGGGCGACTGTCAGCCCCGATTTGAACCGAATTGAACACCTGGAGGATGAGATCCAGAGACAGCTGAACCAGATGGTACTAAGCCAGACAACTCATGTGGAACTGGCGGCAGCTTTCCTCAGGGTGTAACCACAGGTGCCAATGGATTTTGTGAACCGCCTCATGCTCTCCATGTACATACGGTGTATGGCCGTTTTGAACACCCAAGGAGGGCATACACGGTATTGAATATGTCATGCCCTACAATCTGGATGTGCTGGATCTGCCCACTATCAGAACAAATGACAACGACCCATATATAGACAGTGGTCAAACTGCATCCAAGAAATTGGTTTTATTAGATTTATCAAAATTTATCTCTGACATAATGAAATTAAAACATATTTCACAATGACACACGTCTCGTATTTCTTTTGCGGTCCATTGTAAATTGGCAAGTGCAAGAGCCTACTAATAAATTACAATAATTTTAATTAATTTCTGATATATTAATTGTTGCTTTTCAATTAATGCAAACAAATATTCTCGAGGCAACTTGCTAGAATAATATATTTTTGCCTATCTCATTCTCTTCGCCATTGTTTTCGGTCACAATTATCTGAAATACATGGTTGTATATTTTTGTATCAATATATTTGCAGACTTCGAATTAAAGCAAATTGACTTTTACTTTCATATGTCTTTCTCTTTACCTATATACAAGTTTAATCACATCTGGTTAATTCCAGATTGTATATATAGTCTATACACACAAATATTTAACATTTTTCTGATTCTCTCTCCGTACAGATAACTGTACGTACATACTTGTATAGTCATTTATTCTTTTATTTGTTTCAGCATTGCAGTCTTCCATACCAGGTAGCAGTAATCCTGCTTTAACATTGCGGCCCTTATCTGTATCGCATGCCAGGCCGTAGGTTTATCCTCTTATCCATGATAATGGATAAGAGGACGTCCATTTCGTTTTTGAAGATATTTCCGTCCACATTCTATAAGTTTCTTCATTTTTGTTTTTTTGCAGAGCATTCAAGCGCTTTGAATCATAAGCTTTTACACTATATGACTCTAGATGGGGTGGACAGTAACTTTGGTGCAATGAAGTGGCGTCTAGTTCGGGCAGTTGTATAAACACTCGATGCCAAAATTAGGTACTTGTATTTTCAAAATTTTTCATATGCAGATGATTACATATCTATTGCATCTTCACTTCAGGGAATAAAGACATACATTTTCATATGTATATACATATATGCATACATACATGGACAGATAGACCACATTTATTCAATCTTTATAGGAAGGATTATAGACGAATTAACACATATCTATTTACCTAATTTCCTTATCCTTATTATCCAACGTAACCACACTTACCAGGGTCCAGTCAACGGGGAACTAAGTCCACACTGTATCAGGGTATAGTATAATATATATATCAAATGGATGTTTAGTAAAACTATTCAATACAATAACAGCCATACCAACAACAAATAGTGTTGTTTGGGAACACATATACCTAAATTTTTATATATACATTAATTAATAGCGACAAAAACCGTATTAATGCCAAAAGGTAATATGTATCTCTGACTTAATCTAGATGTAGTGTTAGAACAATGAGTACTGTTTATTTTCCATGCATGGACCTGTCATATAAACGTGTTGTGCATAAAAGCACCAATGTTAATATCGCTGACAAGCGAAACCTTTCCCTAAAACCACTGGAACTGACTAACGAAGCTATTTTGTCATAAATTAGGTTTGTCAATGTCAGACGTCTAGCAGTTGATATCCCCGTCAGCGAAATATAGAATCTCAGTGTACAGACAGACACTGGTGGTAAAAATAGCTACTGGGCTTATTTAAAAGTAATTAAAAGTGACAGAAATAGTATTAATATCGGTCTCAAATGTTGGCTCAAGGCCAGCGATTTCGGGGAAGGGGAATAGTCGATTACGTCGACTGCAATGCTGAACTGGAGTTTCAAAAACTATAATCTTTTTATGTCATTTGAAAATAATACCCAAGTAACTAAATTCTTAGATGTCACTCACGACTTAGACGCGAACTTCTATCGCCCTTACTATAAACCGAATGAGTAACTAGAATATATCACCGTTTAATCCAATCACCCTGCATTTACACTTAATTGCATCGTCACTGGTGTTTTGTCTCAGAATTTTTAACCTATCAGCTAATGATGATATGTTAAATGACCAAGCCCCTTACTATAAACAGGCTGTCAGATTTCCAGCTACCGCGAGATCCTTTATAGCCCCGATACTAAACTAAAAACAAAACTTACATTTCTCTTTCACAATATGGATCTTTATCCCGACAACCTTACCTCTACCATTCCATTTCCCATCAACCTGCAACTGATTTCCTTCATACCCAATACTCATCCGATCTTTGGGCAGCGTCTCGGGCTAAATAATTTCAATCCTCCCCGGGCATATCTGCCCATTACATCTCCGCTTCCTAAGCCCTCCAAGGGTAGAAAGCGGTAGATCTTATGGTTCGGGCTACCATTCTCTCTTTAGATTCAGTCTTTACTCAAGCTTACTTTTTCCTTTTCAAAACTGTAGTTCCCCACTACAGTATAAATACTAACCTGTCTTTCATTGATCTACTCTGCAACACCAAACTTGGGATCTATAGGTGCATCTTGTAACAGTGGCAGACTAAGCCCCCTGACTGTGGATTCTACGATTTATTCACCTGGACCCAACCTCATTCACTTGATAATAATACTAAGACACTCGGAAACCCTGCTCACTTCAATAATAGCAACCCCGGTTCTACCACCTCTACTACTAGCAACTAGATCACATATAACAGTGGTGACACCCTCTTCATCCCAATACTAGCAATGATAACACCTCGACGGTCCTTTTTTGAGGATGACATCATTGGATGGCGTTTGCATATGCTATAATGTAGTATATAAATTCTGGGTAAGAGCACCAAATCCCCATCAGGCTAGGGTCTACAATTGCGGCACTCTTGATTTGAAGCCCCGCTACCGGGCTCCCATGAATTCTTTCTCAAATTTATCATCTAGACTTTCCACCTTGCTGCATACATACACAACCTAAAGACCGAGGTTATTCACTATACCTTATCATGATCTATTGTGTTCGAGGCTTCCCTATTTAGTAATAACCGACGTGTTTGTAAACTGTGTTCAAGGGTGTCGCCTGCTACCCTTCGCCATCATAAGTGCACGTTACTGTATAGGTTCTGTGACATAATCTTTTTATGTAAGTACAAATTAGTTTCCACTTTTGCCCATTACGCAAAGTTTGTATAATTTCTTCTAATTATGATTAAGTCAAAACTTGTTACTTAGCTATGCTGGAAGCAGCATCCTTCTTTTCTCATACTATCTCTCTCCTACTTCTCTCTATTATCCTTGTCATTTTCTACATATCTCGGCATAACTTCCTTCTAAGCTACCCCACCGTGGTTTCTTGAATTCTTTACTTGCCTCTCCTTGCCTTTCCATACATCCAGTTTCGGTCCTTAATAATAATAATAATAATAATAATAATAATAATAATAATAAGACACTCGGAAACGCTGCTCACTTTAATAATAGCAACCCCGGTTCTACCACCTCTACTACTAGCAACTCGATCACATATTACAGTGATGACACCCTCTCCATCTCGATACTAGCAATGATACCACCTCGATGGTCTTTTTGAGGATAACAGATCATACGAACCAGATCAAAATAGCAACTCGATCACATCACATTTACGGCCTGCTCTTCTCTATTCTCGTCGTACCTCCTCCGCTACACTTCCCTCATTCTTTAGCTAATTCCTCGTCCTTTCCTATCTTTCTTCACAGCCAGCAATAATTCCTAATTGATTTAAAGTCTACTTAGCTAATTAAAAACCTGTGTATTCTCTCCTTAATATTCTGTATTTTTAGGTTCGATATAAATATTTGCTTAAGCATATAAATATCTCTATGCCTGTACACGTGTTTAACTTCTGATTATATATTTAGTTATATATATATATATATATATATATATACTAATAGCCCGTTGTTAAAAATGCACCGTTACTACAGCGGGTCAAATGTAAATTTTAAACAGTGATACGTTGTGCGTCTCAATTCTTTCAGATGTGAGAAACACAATAAATCCACAGCTCCCGTCAGTCACATATATCAACTCAAAAATAGTAATATTCCATATAACTTGTCATAGTTCATAATACTTTCAGAACTGCAACTGTAACGTCCTACATATGATTTTAATTTTATTCTTATTCTCTTATTTACCTTTATACTTCCTATATCCATCCTTTTCCAAAATTGAATTCCTATTTCTTGCCAATTGACTCTCCCATATTGTCTCTGATGAAGAGTTATCCCTAATATCACAGAAAAAGCTGTAAAACGACCTCTCTCTTTATAGATATCCTATAACTTCCACACAGACTTCACTTTGTTGTCTCACTTTATTTAATATATACACGGTCAAACAAGACCCGCATTGGACACCCCACTGATACTATTATCGAACTCAGAATCTAACTACGGTCCTCCCTTAGCACTTACATAGCCTTACCTGCCATCGTGGGTCTTCTGGATACCACTACATCTTATATATATATATATATATATATATATA
>NC_068983.1:77453165-77462491 GCF_001194135.2 Octopus bimaculoides
ATATATACATATACATATATATATATATACGTACACATTTATGTATATACATATTTATATACATACATGTATATACATTCGTATATATATATAATTACACATATATAAACAAATGGGCATACTTATATAAACAAATAAATAGCATTTAGCGAATATGCATTAACTGAACGTAGATTGTACTTTGGCTTGTGTAGATGTACTATGAGTGAGTTACTTTGCACGAAAAATGCAATTTATATATTTATTCTCATATCCACTCCTCCTGTTATTGACAGAAATAAACACACCTCTTCCCTGTACGTATTGCAGAGGAACGTGGCATTTGACTTCAAGAAATTTTAATTGCATCCTGGAGTTTAGGCTGCAAAATTTGCGATAATTCATTTATTTCCGATTCTTCCGCTACTTTGGCCAACAATCTATTAACTTAGTTAGATATAGCATTGCTTTCTACTTAGCACAATCAACAAATATTTGTGTAATTTTACTATTGATACAATTTCTTTTTGTTTCTAATGTTGGTGATGGTGCATCTAATATCAATTTTCCTAAATATAGTTTCTGATTATGAATACTTGTTATTTCTTTTATTTATTCCTGTCAACTTTTATTATAAATGACAGAAACTGCATGCAAATAAAATCCATATTAGTTTAATCTTTCCACATAGCATTACGTTTGTCATTTTTAATTTCCTTCTTACGATTTGCTCTGATTACCACCACTGAATCTGTGCTACTTGTTTATTTCTCCGAAAATCGCAAGTTGAGAAACACATTAAATATGAAATAATAGGCAAATTTGTTGTTATAATGAGCAATCATGAAACAGTTTTGATAATAAAAGATGACAACTGATTCCATATTAATGTTCAATTAATAGTTTTATTGAGTTTTCTGTTACACATATTTACATTTGTCTAAGCCTTACTACATTTCCTTTTATTAAAGTTTGTGCTCATTTATATTTAGCCTGGTAAATTTGACAGCTCTCCAAATTTTACCCATTAGCATCCCGTTGAGAAGAAAACGTTATGAGGATTATATATATGTATTTCTTTTTTGATAGATGTTAAAGCACAACTAAAAACATGAAGATGATTAAAATGAAAGCAGAAAAACGAGAAATGAAAATAAGGTAATGCCAGTTACAAAAAGAAAACAATGTAACAACTTCTCATTTGCAAATTCTGTCTCCAGAATTGACAGCCAATTTTATGGAATAAAATGGATTTTAGCCAAAACATGTATGTTCCTGAAGAAAATCTTGAAAATATGACATACTTTATAAAAAAAAATAGAATAAACGTATAAAATATGTAGCGCTTACTGAAGTAATCATTTGTGCGAGAGATTTAGCTTCGACAGTTCTAGATACAAATTAGCTACACACTAGACGTTGCTACCTGCACAAAATGAAATATTGCATTTATAATATTCAGACTGACAAGTTGGCCGTTGTCCCTAAAATATAACATTAACGATCCAGAGGATTTGAAACTTTTCTCGTACGCCGAAGAATGGTGGAAATTTTCACTTCTTTTGGGGGATGGGTGAAATGACGTAAACTCAACAATGCATCAATTCAAATTAATGTGATCCTTGTGTGATCACTTAATTGGTTGCTTCATTTAATAGCCGTATGACTCAAAACTCACGTAAAAACTATAATCTTAAATTATGAAATAAGACATTCGCAAATGTAATCATAGACACATTATTTCAAATATATATATATATATATATATATATATATATGTGTGTGTGTGTGTGTGTGTGTGTGTGTGTGTGTGTATATTAGAACAATTTTCCCCAAAGTAGATTTCAATCAGCGGTAATCTGAAATAATTCTTCGATAAGATTCTCGAAAGAGATCAATCAAATTGCCATCCTCAACAATCGTACAGCTTATACAATTGTTTTCTAATGTTCTATTATCTACCACACCGGGAAATATTCATAGTTTATTTAAATATAATTAGGTTGATTACACACATTTTTTAATAAACCTGTGCCATTTTACTTTTCTTTTATTATTCTCAGTATCACAGAAACCAAAATAAATCAATGTAGTAAGCTTCGATAAGATGATTATTAAAAGTATTAGGATTTGAACTGACGCTGAGTTTTCGACAGGCTGAAAACAAGCATATGATTCTCATCTTCCCAACGATAGAAACATTTTTAGACATGATAAAGGATCAACATAATTGGGTTTCAATTCGATGTCATCTGTCATTCATGTTCCATATATACTGGTAGCGAGAGTCAATCTTCTAGTCACGCGAAGAAAACTATATTTTTGTCGGGTTATCTGCGGATGGGACTCCTAGCAGAAGCGCCATATTTTTTTTTTTTGTGCCGTGCACTCAGAATGTGCGGAGCAGGAACATTTATTGCAAAGCATCCAGCATTACGTTTCAGCAATTCAGGATATCTCTAATCAATCGCTGGAAATTTTGCTGAAGGGCAAATTTGACTACAAAGTTTCGGAACAATTAACGCTTAAAATTCTATCGAAAACGCAAATGATTTTCTCAATTCACCGTTTTTTTTTTTGACCGATGTATTATGTTATATTTCTTGCTGATCTCAGTATATGCTTAAATTTTAGACGATGAGTAAATGCTAAAGGTATCCACTGCCTGAAAATAAAATCTGTTGTAATGTATTGTGTTAATATTGATAAGAACGGCATTGATTATAGTGATTATTAAAATATGTACAAAATACAAACTCGGTGGGCAATAAGAATGCGAAAGTAATTTGAATTGACTTTGTGATAAATCTTTATTTTATGAATCGGCAAACACATTTTGGACGTAATAGTTAAAACTATGGTTTTAAGTAATTAATTATGTAGGTGTAACATTTCTGCCACTCAGTTGCATTAATGTTTATGACTTATATTGGTTGATATTCCTAATTTTAAGTCGGCGAGCTGGCAGAAACGTTTGCACTCCGGGCGAAATGCTTAGCGGTATTTCGTCTGTCTTTACGTTCTGAGTTCAAATTACGCCGAGGCTGACTTTGCTTTCATCCTTTTGGGGTCGATGAATTAAATACCAGCTGTGTACAGGGTCGATCTAATCGACTGACACCTCCTCCAAAATTTCGGGCCTTGTGCCTGGAGTAGAAAAGACTATTCCTAATGTTAACTGCTCCCTCATCCTAAGTATGATTGTTATTAAACTCTAGAAACTGACAACGGGAAACACTACAGTAAAATGAACGATCTGAAAAGGATCTTGGAAATAATATTAAGTTTAACACTAGTATGATCACTGTTTGCTGAGATCGAAAATAATTGCTTCTCTCTTCGCATTGAATTATACGTGAAGCCAATGCAAAAAATAAATAAATAAATAAATAACTAGAAAACGTTAGTCATCGGTTTTACTTTAAAATGTCAAGCAGATTATGAATGGGAGAGAGAGGGGGCTAAGACGGAAAAAATATAGAGTGTGGAGAAGAAAAGAACAAGGAAGAATGAAAGAATGAAAGAAAATGAAAAGGAAAGCATAAAATAGCCTTTTGACAATGTATTTGCAATGTCTTTAGGGGAAAAATTGTTTTTATCCCAAAATATATTCGGTACGTTTTGCAATATATTTGAAAGCCAATTTATTAATCTCTGCAAAACAAATGTTTTATTTTGTTATGTTTTTTTAATGCATTTATTTTATGTTCTTTAATTTGGTGTTAAACACCTTTGTATTTAGTTATATTCTGTGCCTGTTTGTATTTTTGCGATGAACACGCCAATGCATATACCTGTGTGTATAGTGAAACACAGCCACACATAAACACATGCACACGCTTAAACACATGTATACACACGCAAAACGGTTTTGTATATGCATGCGTTTCTGTGTCAATGTAGACATATTTATATATAATTGTGATATTCGTGTTTTGTGAATCTAATACTTTAGAAATTACAAGTTGCGTTGTGAATAATCAAAATGTTTACACCGCATGGAGGTATATTCCATGAACATTAGCGTAAATTGTGGCTTGCAAAATAGGATGTATTTTTTTTTTAAACTTTAAAAAATTATGTAACTGTTTAAATATATCAAACCCTATTAAACTATATTTATTGGGAACTGCACGAGAAATACCGAAATAAATAGTGATGCAGAAATGTGTTTGAAAATAAAAACAATGACAAAAAATGTAAATACATGCATTGCAAAGAATATCGTCAGATTTTGTTCTTAGTGGTGATTGCAAATGAAGGAATGTAGTTGAAACTATAAACGAAAAACTATAAGGAACGCGATTATAGTTTAAAATGCCTATCTAAATGAAAGACATTGAAGAGAAAACTTTAAACTCAACAATGGTCTTCCATCTTTGATTGAGAACACATCTATTCTATTGTAATCTTGAAGATTGAATATAAAGTGAAAATAGTAATGGTTCATTCATATTTATGAACATATTGTACCCCATAAAGCTATATGTGTAATACTGACACTAAACGCTTTTCAAAACTATATATTTATTTATGTTTTCATCTGCTTTCGTAGCATTTTAATTTCTAATGTGTATACATGATTACATTTTGCAAGAATGATATTTCATGTTGCTCTGATTCAATAATGATTGATACATTATTGATCTGACGATAAATTCTGAGTTTAACAAGTTATGTGCAAGGTGTATTATTACTATGCATGTAACATATCTGAGGCAGACACAATGAGAAACATCACACATTTCTCAAACCGCTGTCCCAGTATGCTGAAAGCCAAGCAAGAGCATAAGTGTGAATTGCTGTTATTATTCTAAGATAAATCTATAAATCACTGCCGTGACAATAGAAGATGCCAAGAATACAAATGGAATGTAATATTATGCAAAACGAAAGCCAATAAATGTATTTGCATTTATTTTTAAAATGTCGAAGATAAAATTTTCCTTAAAGTATGAAATAACAAAGAAGCAAACTGCGAATTTTATTTTTCACAAATTCTCAAATAGAATGAAATAAGTTAAAAATTAGCAATTTCGTCATGAATAAGATTTTATTGTTACATCTTTGTTCCCATATTCAAATCATAGATTTAAAAGTATGGAATCTCAGTGGATAGCATTCAAGAGTAGACAATTTGAAAGACACATGTTCACTTGCTTTGAGTGATTAATTAGAGCAATTTCCTACTCATTCAAATTTGTCAATTTATAGAATGCACAACTTTTGATAGACTTGAAAAAAATGATATAGATTATTATTATTATTATTATTATTATTATTATTATTATTATTATTATTATTATTATTATTATTATTATTATTATTATCATTATTATTATTATTATTATTATTATTATTATTATTGTTTTTGTTGTCATTATTATTATTGTTGTTTTTGTTGTTATTATTATATACATACACACACACACACACACACACACACATAGAAAACGAGAATGAGTTGTTTAGAAAGCAATTACAGGCTACTTTAGCTAGAAGGGATGTTGTTTTCAGAGTGACAGCAATAACTTTGCATAAGATATTGGCAGAATACATGACGGCATTTTCCTGTCATTCGATAATACATATTTCATTTTCGGTATCCTTTAACCTCTGAGTTAGCAGTTTTGGTGCTGCACCAAATGTCTCAGATGAAGAGTTGTCACATATCTTTTCACAATCCAATCATATCTCTGGCAGGATCCTAATATTTTTCAATTTGTCTTCTCTTTTATCATATGATATTACAAGCTCTATGATCTAAAAATGTTTGTCTTTGTTCTCTGCAATCATATGTGTTCTCCATGCTTCAATAGAATGTAAGTAGCAGAATATTCTGTAATTCGCATTCCATATCATAGATTGGGCTCATATTCATATGCCAAACTTCCGAGTACATTTTTCATCTATATATTCGCACCTGTTGTTATACTCTATTTTCACTAACTTACTGTTTTCACTTAAGAGACAGTTAATACTTTCATTTCCTTTCCGCAAATTCTGCATTTTTTCTCCGCCATATGTTTATCAATATATGTCTATCAAATCCATTTTAATCGTTAGTCTATGTGCGGTAATGATTAGTACTTTATCTATAAATCACAGTCAACGTTCCTTAGAACCAGCATCCATAATATGTGGCATGTATTCGCGATGAAATTCCTTCTATTTCCAACTGGGGTTTTTTCCTGTCTTTCTTTGCCTTGTTTTTGAATACTCCTACCTTTTTCTTCTATAAGACGCTGGATATTTCTAGCTGCTAATCGGGTTCTTATTTCGCTACACACAACATAGTTTTCTTTTCAAACACAGTCAAACTGATAGTTCATTTGCATTGTAATCTTTCCCAAAAGATGGCCAAAATATGTTTAATATACAAAACAAAAAGCAGAAGAAAATCACAGAGTACTTTGAGATAAAAATATACCTAGAGTTATCTTTGGTGTAAACCACATGAGTAAATTTCTGCTAAAACATGTTTCTGTTGTTAGTTTTTTATATCACTTATCTTTTAATTTGTTAGGATTATTTACAATTATATATGAGTTGGTTTGTATTATACACAAGCTTATATCTGCAACATGCTTCAAATTGACAAATAAAGAATCAAGACTTGTTTCAATTATTAAAAAGTGAAAAATTCTGTAATCAAAAGATCTAAATCTCAGATTGATCGGTAGATGGAATAATGCGTTTTTCAGCACATACATCAATAGATATTAGTAGACATTTCCTGATTTTTTTTTCATTCTTAAGCGTTACAGTTTGACCAATCAACAATTATTTTCTTACACATACTGAAATGTAGAAGTATTTCATAGTTATACCTGTCTAAATATGGTAATTGACATCCTATTTAAGAGAAATTGTACTATCATTCTTAAGAGTTATTATATTATATAAAATATGTGTCTTGAATACTACAACAATGCACTATAATAACAACAGTGGGACTATAATAACTGTTATAATTAATCATCCATAGTCTGATATAATATTTCGGAATATAAAAATTTCTTCTTCAGACACCCACATTACACGCTTCCTAGAGATATTGAAAACCAACGGGTACCCTATATACATTGTAAACCGGCGGCTTAAGAACCCAAGACGACCAACACGCTGAACACACAGAAATCCGAGCAACACAATCAATGAACACTAGTAAACTATCATCCGTAACACGGATTTATGCCAACGGGTACATGTTATGTATAGAATACAATGTAAAAAATGCAACAAGGACTATGTGGGTAACATAACAAGACCGTTACACATTCAGATCGAAGAACATCTGAATACGAGAGCCTCCTCCTTCAGAAAACATCTACTGTCACGTTTGAGTCCAATGAAAGAAATTTCGGTAATCTAAGAATTAAGGAAGGTATCCTCATGGACAGACTAGAGCCCAAATTAACAACAGGCTGGAGTTTGGCAGTTAATATATTATGTAGCTACATCTGGATGCGTGTAGGTTCATTTTTGATAACATGTTTATGTTCTATTTATAAATTTAAAAAATCGAAAGAAGTAGGGAAAAAAGGAAACTGCACGTATAATACATAACTTTGGAGCAGCGCTACGGATGTGCCAGCACAAACGAGCTTGAGACATGACCGCCGTAACGCACTTCGCGTGAATTATAACAGTTACTATAGTCCATTGTTATTCTTATAGTGCATTGTTGTGCCGTTCAAGACACATTATATCTTACAAACAATACGCAATGCTTCAAGCGAACTACAATACTCTTCAATATTATATATTTGAAATAAAAATATAGCAGACCTACACATGACTGGGAAACATCTGAAGAAAACATTTCATTGCTTTGTTTGACAGCCAGGTACAATTTTTCTATGACATTTCAATTCGGCAACTAAAACAGTGTCCCCTCTTTTGTTCAGTATGACTTACCGATCAGTATTCCCTTTCTATATTTAATTAGTTAAAGGTCAAAAGCCACTTAAATACATTTTTTCGGGCAAATCTATGCAATGTTGGGAATACATTAGCATTCGTCTAGTTTTACATCCTTATTATTTCCTGGCCCTAAATGTGATATTTTTATTGCTAATATTGTCAAGCGTTGACTAACCTAATTACTACCGCATAGCATGAATTGCTTGATGATATTTGTTCCTGTTCTTTACTTTCTGCTTTCAAATACTGCCTAGGGCAAAGCGATTATTCACCTAAATCATCAAACTGCTTGGCTTTGATAACAGAAAGTATCAGTCAATTAATTAGATAGAAGTAATTAGTTACATGAAAATTATAGCTTTGTAAGTATTATTTTCAGTGCAAAATATTTGAAAAATCTTATACAATAGAAAATTTCGTTTTGTATAATTTTATTAAATTTCCTTGGCAGAGTAACATATATTATGTAGAATATCGAGAGATAATTGGAATAAAATACGATAATGAAGTATGTTTTCTTTGCTTTTACATTGTAGATTGATGAATTTTAGAGATTATGCAGGTAGACAAGTTCGTGTTTTTTTTTTTTTTTGCATGATCACACTATCATAAGCTTTGCTTTGATAAAACGACTTAAATTTTTATCTTGGACAAGTCTATCAGTCGTAATTTACTATTTAGAATCTAACTTTAAATACAGACTCAGAGGAATTATTTATCAAATAGACTTAGACTTGATAAGACTAATATTCATAAATCCGGTATTTGATTTTTCTACTTCCCTGCAGCGAACATATACAGTTTTAACCACAAAAATATTGCACCTGCCCAATTCACTTGTATCAGATGTTATGTAATAATAAAAGCCATTTTTTCCTCTTATCCTTTACAGCGTAAATGTTAACAAATATCAGTTCTTACTAAGCATCACAAAATGGATACAAAAGCAACACTGAAGAATTATAATAAAAATTAGAAAGAAATTTCTTAAGTCTCTATCTAAAATATCTTCAGGGAAACTTCTCATTCGAATTTCTCTTTGTAGTTTAAAGAAATATCTGACTACAATATGTTGACCTCAACAAAGGTTTGACATTTTTGCAAAGTTTTCTGTGATGCTTTCAGATATAGCATTCTGATTGTAGTTTGGCTTGTACTGGATATATTGTACTGGATATATTTAAATCAATAAGGGATGTTGTGCGAGGCATGTATCTCACTAAGAGATGAAGTGCAGTCGCTTCAAGATGAAGTTGACTGATATCTTCTAGGATAAGTTGATTAGGTTTGTGTATCCAAGTACTCAGCTGCATTTAAAATATTTTAATATCACTTATGGAATGATCATCATTACTGCTTTGAAACTACAGATATGTTGCTCTCTCTCTCTCTCTCTCTCTCTCTCTCTCTCTCTCTCTCTC
>NC_068983.1:77462501-77468971 GCF_001194135.2 Octopus bimaculoides
CTCTCTCTCTCTCTCTCTCTCTCTCTCTCTCTCTCTCTTTCTCTTTATATCTCTTTCTGTCTCACTCCCAATGATATGTGTCGCACAAATGGCGCATTAGAAATATATCCATATCCTAGTAAATAAAGAGACAATTATATGAAAAGCAAAACTGTGACGGGAATCTACTTGAACAGGCGTAGTCTGTGACTAAATGATAGATGAAAAAAGCTTCACCGCCGCCCATGCTTTCGCACATGTTCTACCCATTTAAATATGCTGCAAATAGCAAATTTCAGATTCTTCATTGTTCCTACCTGGTGTTCATATATTGCTGCATTTTTTGTAAACAAAACTTTAAATTACTCGAGTTGTTCTGATAGTTAAACATTTGGTTTTTATACTTTACAATAGTTAAAAAAAGGTGAAGACCCCCTTCGTTCATGAATGATCCTGGGATTACACCTACAAAGTTACTCTCCAAGGAACACATCTGGCTAAGGTTGTTTATGGAAGACTAGCAGTCACGTATGCATAACAGCCTCCCATCCCCGCGCCATTATTGTTATCCAAAGGAACGGCAAAGGTCAATACAGTTTGGCACCAATGATGTCGCAACTATTTTCGACGGGTAAGTGAAGTGGAGCCACGTGTAATAAAATGTCTTGCTCAAGAACACAACACAGAGTCTTTCCGGGAATTGAATTCGCTACCTAATGATTGTGAGCCCGATGCTCTAATCACTGAGTCATGCACCTTCACCTCAGCCATAGGAACTCACTAAAGGTGAACTACCAGTGATCATTTCTTATTCAGCACATACACCTATGGTTCCCTTGTTTTAAGATACATTTCTTTTTCATCCGTCCTCCCACTTCATTAATAACTTACTCGTCACCTTCTCTATTAAATATCAGTTTATTCATAGGAATAGGATACCTTCCGATAACATAATTAACCGAATAAACTGTTATGGGTTCACACATACACACGCAGAGATATATGCATAAATATAACATATATTAAAAGAACAACTGGAATATACATACACATGTGCATTAATGTTCGTAATGGGTGTGTGTGTGTGTGCTCGCGTGTGTGAGCGTGTGAGAACATGTGTCAGTGAACGTGTGTGCGTGTGTGAGCATGTGAGTACATCTGTGAGTAAACGTGTGTGCGTGTGTGTGTGTGTGCATTTGTGTGTGTGTACATACATGCATGCATTTACATGCGCACATATAAATACAATGTTTTTACGTTTATCCATACACTTACATAAACACACAATTTTTCATGTGCGGGTTATATGAGATGTGTACTCGTATATACAAACGCAGACACATATACAAATATGTGTTTAGAATAATGCATATATTAGCTCTTGTAGACGCCCAAATACTCGCAAGCATGCACACATTCCTTCATAAATACATACATATCTGTATACACACACATACACACAGACACAGATACACACACACACTTACAAAGATGTGAATACACACACGTGCGTAAATATATATATAACATAATGAAGTTAAATATAGGCTTGGCATTAAAATTCAGAGATTGTAACGTAAAATATAACTTTATAGCGCATAAATAATTAAATATTAATATATATAATACGATAAAATAAAATAACGTATGAATAAAAGGATGCTAAGTTAAAAATAAATGAAAATATATAGGTGAACGTGGGTTAAATTTCAGATAGAAAATTAAGGTATAACTGTAACGTATCTTTATTTGTCAGATAGATAGGTGATTGTTCATTGCTATAAGGGGGTTACAATGTAGGTTTATAGATTAAAATATAAAATCAAATGTAAAGGCTTTTACAAAACTGTAATGCAAAAAGGAAGAAACATGGGTTTTAACGTAGAGTATAACGTAGAGTATAACGTAGAGTATATCAAACGTATAAAGGTTCATATATAGTATGGGTGCAGAATACATTATAGGAGCTAGATTAGAGGGAGGTTAGATTAGATTAGGAATGAGGGAACAGGTAGACATTTGGGTATTTCCAAAGTCGATTAATTGTTATTGAGAAGTTTTCCTCATGTGGATTTAAATTTGTTCTCAGAGAGGCCTTGTGCCGTTGTTGTTATTCTTGGTCAAAACATTGGCACAATAAACGATATTTCTTTGAAGATGTTTTCTGTTCATAAGGTAGATACTTCTAATAAGGCATTTCTATTGAAGGTGAAGAATCAGTTTCGGTAGGAGTCAAGCTATCACCTTTCGATTCTGGCTGAGGAAGTGGCAAAAGGTTTTGTGCAGCTATAACTGATCTGAGGTTGCATATTATAACATTTTTGTGGAATTTATGATTCATAGGGAAGTGATTTTTTTTACGGTTAGGAACAACCTAGCAATATCACTTTTAACTTTTAAACTGAAAGATGGAGGTTATAAAAAATAGTTTTTCTTCTCCTGGTTCTCTTAGGATTAGTGCCTTCTTGCAGTTTTATAAGAGCTTAGGTGGAGACACAGAAGATAGTATACCTACTAAGACAGAGTAAGTACATCTATTTTTGAATGAGATCTAGAGGCAAGAGGTTTCTCACAACCACGGTGCGTGAGATCCGAAATCCATCGCCCTGACGTTCCATGATATGACCGTGTGCGCATAATAACGGAAGATGTAATTACACAAGTATCAACACCGCCCAATTGGAAAGCGGTAGGACAAGAAGGAATCCAAGGCTACTTGCTCAAGTACTTTAGGTCAACAGACAAACGAATTGTGCTGCAATTAGACAATTGCCTACAGAGTGGTGCAGTTCCGGAATAGATTGTAGAGGGAAATACATTGTTGCTGAAAGATCGGCCAAAAGGCAAGGCGTTGTCAAGTGCCGACTCATTGCTTGTCTGAGGCTCTTATGGAACGTATTAACAGTCATCTGCGCAGGGAAAATATATCCGTTCCTTGCAGAAGACAATCTACTTCCAGTAGAACAGAAGGGATGTCGGAAAGGATACAAAGGCACCTAGGCTCTCTTTGTGATAGCCGAGATGTTTTCTACAACAACGAGCACTTATCGGAGGTAATGATCAAAGGAGGTATCTTCCAGGAGACTCTTGTTCACTTTTGTTATTTGTTATAACCTTCATCCCACTTTCTGTAGTTCTACAAACAAAATCAACGCGCACTATGAGCTGAGAAAGAAAGTACCTCGTCTCAGCCACCTTCTCTTCATGGATGATTTAAAACTGTTCGCAAAAACAGATCCTTAAATGAAGAGGCTGCCTGAGAGCATGCAGATGTGCAGCAAAGATATAGGGATGACATGCGGTACCATGACGTGCGGGGTTCTCAATTTCAATCGGGGAAAAGGAGCACATTGTATGGGCATAGACATGCTAAATGGAGATGATGGTGAGTACAAGTGCTTTCGGGTACTGTAGCTGGACAATATCTCGTGGGGATAAATGAAAAAGAAGGGCATCATTACATATTTGAAGCGTCTCAAACTTCAAGTCAAAACTCAACTCAAGAAACTTTGTTACAGCACTCAAAATATGGGCAGTTGCTGCAGTCCGCTATAGTGCATCCCTTCTGAAATGGTCACGAGCGGAAATTAACCAGCTCGATCGCACTACCTGAAATACAATGACAATGTATGGTGCCCTCTAACAAAACGTGGACGTACACAGGCTCAACATGAAAATGTGTAAAAGAGGATGTGGCCCGATTAGCGTACGGGAGTGCATGAACAGTGTAAGAAGAAACTTAGCAGAGTACTTGGCAAACAGCAAACAAAACCTGCTGCCCTATGCTGTTAATACAGAAGAATTTACCAAAAATGGACTTGAAAGTGCTAATTCTGATCACAAATAGCTAACGGGGAAGAAGAAGCTCTACTCCGCAGAGAACTACATGGTTTGTTCCACCGTGAAGCTTACAACTTCAAAGACCATGAAGCATCATGGAGGTGGCTCAGCAAGGGTGATTTTACAAATAAGAATCAAAACCTACTCATCGCTGTCCAGGATCAGGTATACAATAGAATACCACTCAGTGAAAAGGGATATATAGCATACAAGTGCAAAGAATCTCAGTAGAATATTTGAGGAGAGGGTAGAAAACGTGACTCACATTGTTGGTGTCCGTGAAAGTCTAGCACAGAAAGAATACAAGCACAGACACGACAAGGTAGTCCAAAACCCTCACTGGCTACCATGCTGGAAGTATGGATACGCGATAACGGGTGTTTGGCATGGATTTACACCGGAAAAGGTAATTTACGAAAAGGGGAAGGCAAAAATCCTCTGGGACTTTGACTTCCAGACAAACA
This sequence comes from Octopus bimaculoides, assembly GCF_001194135.2. NCBI lineage: Eukaryota > Metazoa > Mollusca > Cephalopoda > Octopoda > Octopodidae > Octopus > Octopus bimaculoides. Next base: position 77,466,785 of record NC_068983.1, read on the forward strand.
AGGTATCAGAGGACCGAAGTCCGACTATAAGAATCTTTTGGAAGGGCAAACAAGAGTGCTTAATAATCGATGTGTCAGTGCCAGGAGATCAACATATTATCATGAAGGAAAGCGAAAATGTTGATAAACTTGGAAACCTGAGAATAGAGATTGTCAAGGTGTGGCAGGTACGAGAGTCAAACGTAAAAATTGTCCCTGCTGTCATCGAAGCATCGGGTTCAATATCACCCAACTTGAAGGAACATGTAGATAATCGAGGTCTACTGCAAAACCGGCATTACTTGCAGCTGCAAGCCTACTGCGCAGAGTTCTGTCTATCTGAGGTTCATGTTCTGTATTGACAGAGAGTAGAAAACCCCGTTAGACATATTATATTCAGTCCACAACATCAGGTTATTGGATACTGTGCAACGTATTCAATGAGAATAATAACAATGACAATAATAATAATAATAATAATAATAATAATAGTAGTAATAATAATAATAATAATAATAATAATAATAATAATAATAATAATAATAATAATAATAATTATAAACGTAAACATATAAACATATAAACATATAAACATATAAACGTATCTGTCAAGACCTACCAAAAACTGAGCAAATATAAAAATCTTGAAATAGAAATTAGCAAAATGTGAAATCTGAAGACGAAAACAATACCTATTGTCATAGGTGCCCTGGGAATGACAGCGAAACGGGCTGATTACTACCTAGATCAGATTCCAGGAAACCCCAAAATGGCTGATGTTCAAAAGATAGTGCTCATGGGAACTGCCCATATCCTACGTAAAATACTGTCTATGTGATCTCAAATTTTAAAGAAAACACATAATTTTCTTATGGTTTCTTAAACATTCACTTCAACAAAACTGTACAAATCCAAATATATGGTACCCTAGGCATAACACCTACATGAACTTCTAACTTGTTGTCTCTTGAGGTCTCTGGGTGAGACTTGGATCCAACTTGTACAAATGCAAAACAAAAGTCAAACATAAAATAATAATAATAATAATAATAATAATAATAATAGTAATAATAATAATAATAATAATAATAATAATAATAATAATAATAATAATAATAATACAGTAGCTTGATCTTAACCAGTTAACGAGATGGCATGACCTGAAGATAGAGACAGAAGCACTCATATGCGCAGCTGAGGAACAAGCGTTAAGGACCAATTTTATGAATTGCAGAAGAGAGAACACTACCGATTGAAACAAAAACAGAATGTGTGGTGAGAGAGGTGAAACGGTATGGTACATCGTTAGCCAAAGTCTTAAATTGGCACAAAGCGAAAATAAACGTCGCCATGAAAATGTGGGAAGAATGATCCATTGGGAGCTCTGTGTAAATCACGGCCTAGAAAGAGAAAAGACGTGGTATGAACAAACCCCAGAAGGAGTCACCGAAAATGAGAATTACACAATCTTGTGGGATGCAATGATCCAGTACGATGACCCGACTAGACATCTGAAACCGGATATTGTTGTCGTGAATTAAAGAGAAAGTACTTGTATGATAATCAACATAGCATGTCCAGGTTAAAACAAGATGAATGTGAAAGAAGAAGAAAAGTTTAAAAGACTATGACGATTTGAAGTGGGGAACTACGAAGGCCATGGCCATTGAAGGGAGTAGACGTAATATCAATAGTAATTGGTGCATTTGGAAGTATCAGCACTGAAGTACCAACATGGCTTAAAAAGATTGGTACAAGTGTGAAGGTAGAACAAAAATCAGCATTGCTTGGAGCTACAAGAATTATTCGCAGGGTTCTTGAAGCATGACCTGTAAACAAGTGACACTTTCTCTCATACCCAGCAAAATAAGCTGTGAGTTTTCATATAATAATGATGTAAAACGTTGACTATAAGGGCAACTTGTAGGATGGGCATAAGTCGATTACATTGACCCCAGTGGGTATCTAGTACTCATTTAATCGGACCCGAAACTTGTTGGGAGTGAACTAGTCGATTACATCGACTTCAGTGTTTCACTGATACTCAATTTTTTCAACTCCGACCTCGGTGGAATGTGAACTCCGATCGTAGTGACGGGGAAAACTCCGCACAGCATTTCGACCGGCGCACAAACGATTTTACCAGCTTGCTACCTTGATGATAATACTACTACTAATAATAATAATGATAATAATAATAATAATAAT
>NC_068983.1:77468981-77475783 GCF_001194135.2 Octopus bimaculoides
TAATAATAATAATAATAATAATAATAATAATAATAATAATAATAATAATAATAATAATAATAATAGTAATAATAATAATAATCTTTCCTACTAAAAGCACAGTACCTGAAAATTGTCTGAAGAGAACTAGTATTAGAACTAGTACTTAATTTTTCAATCCCGAAAGGATGAAAGGCAAAGCTGAGTTCGGCGGAATTTGAACTCAGAACGTAAGGTTGAACGAAATGCCGCTAAGCATTTCGTTCAACCGCTAATAATAATAATAAGGAAGAGGACGATGCTGACGGGGAGGACGGGGTAGACGAAGTCATGCAGGAGGAGAACTTAGATGACAAGGATGCAGAAGAATTGGAGGAGGAAAAAAAAGAATTCGAGAAAGAATAGGGGAAGGGTAGAGGAGGGGGTGTAGATGGGGGTAGAGGGCTGGAGGACAACGACGATGGGAGCAGAAATATGATTTAAAACCTATGTAAATAATGCTAAGATGAAAACAAAATAGGAAAATAGTGTAGCAACTGAAGTGAGAAGTTAGTAGCAATAAAATTGCTCTTTAAGTCGTGTAGAGATGTAGTTGCCATATTGAAAAAGGCAAAGATATTAAACTTATTGTAGACGATAGTCACTTAGAGCCACTTCATGGAGCCTGCTTAAGTGAATTGATAATGTATACACAGACACCAAAACATATATCAGTGAGCCACCTTCACAGAAATGGAATAAAGGGGTATACAAAATATACAGAATTCTTTGGAAAGTGTGGATTAATAAAATAAATTTTAATATAAAATAAATTTTGATATAAAATAAAATTATGAAATCAAATTATAGCGTGATTAAGTTATACGGAAACAAATAAGTTATTAACTAGCTAGGTTACTAAGTTAATTAAAACAGCTCAAATGAAAGCTAGAAAAATAATAATGCAAACCCACAATTTGCAAGAATGAATGAATTGCGACGTTGAGATGATGCATCTATAAATGTCTGTAATGCAACAAAATTCTAAGAGTTCGATATTGATTCAGCGTTGAACAATAAAATTATAAGTGACGAGTACTGACAACATTATTCGAAACCAAGAAACAAATAAAAGCATTATGGAAGCAACTATTCAATTATGGGACATGTCAAACTATAAAATCAGTTACCTAATGCCATATTCTCGGAAATGAATGATATCGTGTGAAAGATTTGTGTTTATTATGCCAATACTTTGCAAAATTAAATGTAGAAATGAATACACGCATAAGTTGTTAAAGATTAAGGGCCATAAACTTAAATGTGAAACAAATAAAAATGAAAAAAGCAAAGACTAATAAGGGAATAAGTAAAACCAGTTTAACTCTCCAGACAATTAGAAATCCATCCTGAAGTATTGAAAAGGACAACGCATGGTTGACGTTACCTAACTAAATGTATAACTATTCGTAATGGGTTCCGTGTTCACTTTTACCGGTTAACAATTCAGGCTAAACTTAGTGAATGTAGATGCATTCCAGTTCGTTTATTTTACTTGATTCTGTAAATCCTCACTGAGGTAAATCCATATGTTCCCATAGAGACTGCATAGTGTCGGTAGAAAGGAAATGATAAATTAATAAAATTAGGGGAACGGAGATTTACGTATCCGGGATTTATTATATAGTTAATTACATTTTTCAGTGTCAGTTCCTACATATGTTTCTACTGCAAGCCAATTCACACTGCAAATTCTGCAACTTTGTATGCATCTTGTTGTTCATTCCTGGTGCTGATTCATCATTAACCGCATTTCAGATACCATCTGAACAGAGTAATTAATCCAAACAAAATTGTTCATGAACATGGTTTTAGTGTTACTGAAAATTACTTAAATTTTGAACTTTTTAACGGGGCTGGAGTGAAAACAAGTCATTTGTTGTCCGAAATTAAGTCAATAACTCGCTGATATATTTAAGTTCATATACCTACACTTACCATTCCATCAGTGGAACATATTCTTATTTTATTCAGTGTATCAAGTTACTTTTATTTTTGTTGCTGTTGTTGTTGTTATTATTATTATTATTATTATTATTATTATTATTATTATTATTATTATTATTATCATTATTATTATTATTATTATTATTATTATTATTATTATTATTATTATTATCATTATTATTATTATTATTTATTTATTTGCTAATTTTAAAAAAATGATATAATTCAATATCTACTGTTATAGTTAATTTCATTCACTTATTCTTCTTTTCAAAATTTACAATTAAGTTCAATTTATGTAGTTTATATTACTCAATTTCTTTGATTGCTATAGTTTACTACTTAATTCCGGTTCTAATTTCAGTATTACGTACCATGCAATTATTTGAATAAGTTAAATGTATACTTTGATTGCTGAACACATCTCAAGCGATTTCGCGTCTATGATTTATTAGTTTGTATTTTGATATAAGAATTTGTTAAATTTATTCTACACATTTGCTCTCACTGCTATATGGTTTGGCTCTACTAATTATGTCCCAGCTCATTGCGTATACTTTATTGTTACCTTTTCATCACTCAAAAATTTTGCTTAGACTTGTAATTATTACTCTTGTTTCTATGCCTAAACGAAAGTTTGTGACTGGCTATTCCACATTTGATAACTGTTTCGCTAGCACCGATATAATAATATAAATGACCCTCTGAAATAACTTTACACATGTACACTGTTTCTTTAACTTTACAGTTAGATTCTAACGGGCATATTCTATTGGGTACGCAGTCACATTTCTTTTTTTCTTTATCTTCTTTTTCTATCTGTTTATTTCTGTTCATATGTTTGCTCCTTTTATCTTCTAATTAATAATCTCCGTTTTGATTCTCGAGAATTTGAGTATCGCTTTCCGTTATATTATTTGAATTAGAACTCACTACATCTCTGTTATTACTTTCGCTGTTTCTATGCATTTGGTTACTATTTTTGATATGAATATTTGCCTTCTCATTGCTGCCCATTTTAGCGTTTGTGTTAACCTGTTTTTATCCCTTCATAGGATTTTTAGTGGTTATTTTCCTTGCATCGCTTTCCTTATTAAATTTATCCACATCACGACACTTATATTCTTATCATTAGATAATATATTTACGTTATAATTCATTTTCTCGTACCAAAAATTAAAACTTTTTACGGTTTGCACTGATATTATTTCTGGTATGTTTTTCGAATTTGAACAAGCAATTCTTATCCTATGCGGTTTGAAATTTCCTTAACACTTACCTGTTTTAGCGAAATGTTTTTTAAAGGAGAGTAGAATAATTTCGGAATTCTGCTAGACCTAATTTTTGGACCATTTAGCTTATCATTTAGTTTATTTTTATAAACATTATTACTATTCATTCTACAGGTGTTCCGCTTATGTCTCTTCTTTGCATATGTATTTTTTATTAATTTCACTATCTATTTTATTGTCTTTATTCCTATTTTAATTTTTCTAATATTCTCGCTTATATCTCTATTATCATTTCCATTGGAGAACATTTTATAAATGTGTTTATTAATAGAATTTCTTATTTTGTAATGCGGTTCAGTTTTATTAGCGTCATTAGTATTCTTCTTTACGCTATATACTATTTTAATTTACCTATTTTCATCTAATTCTATATTATTATTATTCTCGCCCAAATTACTATCATAGGATTTTAACTTATTTTTCTTATTAACATTATAACCAGTTTTTGTTTTTTTGCTAAATTTCAATTTACTGAGTGCTAGGTTATAATAACCTTCGTTTTGCTTAAATATTTATTCATCAACTGACAGGGTCGAAATACTTGCAATAACATTTTCAAATATTTTCTCTGTTATACTTGCTTTTGATGATTGCTGCTATTATGAATATATTTTAAGTTAGTGTTAAGTCTATCGTAAGGTCTATATTTTCCTTCACTGAGATCTAAATTGATATCGAGGAAGTTAGCAGAGTTATGTTCGTTTTCCAGAGATATGGATAGTCCTATATTCTTAAAGAATTTGAAGAACATTTTCTTATACTTCTCAATTTGACGATTAGAGGGGTTCCCGAGGGTGAGTAGTACATCATCCCGGTATAGACCTCCTCCCAACTCAGAGAATTCTCTATTTAGGCTAAACAGTATATAGATACCTACATGTCAGTGACTTGTGCTGAATCCGTTGATCCTACACTAATATCAAAGCTATTATTTGTATCCTGCCTCACGCAGTATTTATTCGCAAATTTTATGATAGGCTTTTCTGATTGTTTAAATCACATTAATTTCTTCCATGTCTGGTGCAGAGTTTTTTCGTAATAAATAGTAGTGCTTTATTAAGTAGGATGGGATTTATAGATGAGTAAGAGTTAATGTCAATATGAATAAATCTTTTTTGTATGTTTATTATTCATTTTATTAAACCAATTAACTGCTTCATATGAGCTAGTCCGAAGTGTAAGTTTAGTTATATTTCTTAATGTGGGTATATATTTATCCATAATAAAATTATTGTTATCAACATCAGATTTTGAGGGGTATATGGGCTTTACATTTGGATTAGTTCTAAAATTGGGATTATATTTCTTAATTTTAATTCTTGGCATTCTAGTTTCATAAGGTTCAGTTGTATCGGCTATTTTATATTTTTCCATTATATCTTTGGCTATTAACTTTATTCTTTTAGGATGTTTATGTTTGTTACTTTATGGTTCTTAGCTATTTATTTCTTTATGAGTGTATCGTAGTAACGAAGGCTTAAATTGTACAGGTTACCCGTTTTATCGAGTAACCTTCCTTTTCTTAAGTCCTCTGGTAATAGAGTGTAATTTTCTTGAGTGTTCCTTTCAGCTTAGAGGGAATTTCTTAAATTTTATGTTCTTCACTATAAACCACAGTTCATATGTATATATATATATATATATCTGTATCTGGTTTGCAAGATTCTTTATGTGATGTTGTGTGTTAAAGCAAATTTTGTTGTGTCTATATTCGCATGATGACTATCCCTAGATACAACAATATGTATGTGTGTGTGTGTGTCTGTGTGTGTGTGTTCGCGCGTGTGTGTATGTATGTATATATGTATATATACATCTGTGTGTGTGTATGCATGTATGTATATATATGCATATGTCTATGAATATATGTATGAGTAGGAGCATGTCACTGTATATATGATACATGCATGTATGTATATATGTATGTGTATATATATTAATAATATATATGTGTGTTTATATGCGCATATGTATGTAATATGTATGAGGATATGAGCTTCTACATATGTATATTCATATAGACTTCTCATAATTATATCAATATCCGAGATTTCTATCTCGGATATTGATATATTGCTATTGAAATATATTCGAATTATATTTAGATATACACGAGTATATTTAAAAATTAGTTTTCGGTTTTGCATAACGCTGTGATACATATATATCTCTACTTAGTTACAAATATTTCCTTAAGCATTGTCCTTACCTTACCTTCAACGTACGGAATATTATTAATTAACAGTAACAATAGGTTGTTTTTACTATGGATTACCTTTACTGTGGGAATACCAATGAGTTAGTGAAGAGAAAATCTAACTAAAAAGTGCCGTCACCTCAAGCAATTAATTTCACACATAATAAATTTTCTCTTGGAATAATGGGGAAAATTAATTAAATTGCCCGATCAGATAATCTTGTATGAAATTCAATGACCTAAATGATTTTCATGAGTAGAGTTGAGAAGTTACACGATATTAGGATATAAAAATGCACATAGCTAAACTGTGAAATATAGTTATTAGAGAGATAATTATATTTCTCTAATGAGAGAGATTTTATTAAAGATCCTTCAAAACTACAGAGAGAATCTAAGAGATGACAAGAAAAGTTTGAGTATTCTAAAAGTGAAGGTGCTTTAAAATACGTATCTAGTGGTAGTGATACGTAGGGAAATGAAAGACGAAACAGGATATACTTAATATGATGGTGACAAAGATGCTGGCTCTATGCCGAACGCAGGTAGAAAATATAAGTGAACAAGCGAAACGTATTTCTATTAAGATTAGTGTGTATATATTCCAATTAAAAGCAAATTACGTCTCAGTTATCCATAGCTCTGAAATTTAGTCCTTAACAATTAGATATCCTGATTCGATCCAATTCTCAGTAATTGTTATAATACAGTCTATAGATAAATAATACCCCGTGAGTATCAAATTATAAATACCAACAAGAAGAAGAAACAACAATGATAATAATAATAATAATAATATCAAATTTTGGCACATTGACATCGTCCCCGGTACTCAACTGCTATTTATTTTATGGATTTTGAAAGGATGAAAGGCAATGTCAACCTCGGCAGAATCTAAATTTAGAATGTAAGGATGAATAAAATGCCGCCAAGCATATTGCTTGGCGTGCAAAAGAATCTGCCAACTTATCGCCTCATCAAAGATAAAAACAATAATTTTATTTTATTTTATTACATATATTACAAAATACAAAAACCTGGAAATAGAGGTAACTCGAATGTGGAATCTAAAAACAGAAACAATTTCTATCATAGTAGGTGCCTTACAAATGTATATAACATAACGAAAATTACACAACTGGGCACTGACACATCCTACGCAAAACACTTTCAATACAGTAACCATAAGAGCATCACAGCAAACCACAGCACATACCCAAGTCACACAGAGCTGCGTTCGGTAGTGAAGAGAAAGCACGTTATAAAAATAAAACTACTGAACAATAATAATAATAATAACAACAACAACAACAATAATAATAATAATAATAATAATAATAATAATAAT
>NC_068983.1:77478307-77478895 GCF_001194135.2 Octopus bimaculoides
TATATATATATATATATATATATATATATATGTGTGTGTGTGTGTGTGTGTGTGTATATACTAGCTGACATACCCGGTAATTCCCGGGAAAGGAGGGCTTATCTCTTGGTTCCGTTCTCACAATTGTTTCATTAATCCAGTAACAGTAATACAAAGTATGTAGCCCTAAAAACGGTTTTGTGCATTTATTGAGAATACTGAAATATCTTACACAAGATCTTGTTTTTAGGAATTCCGAATAAGTTATGAGTACCCTAATTGTGAAGTCAGTTATGTAATAACATGAACTTCAGTACTCGATAGTAAGAATTCAAATAAAATGTAGGTATTATGTGTTATTTCCCTTGGGTCTTTGAAAACAAAAGAATTAGTCATTTGAGCTAGTGATAAAGATCCCTTCCAGGGGCCGTATTATCGATATTTTCCAAAATCTAAGCATATCATCATCTTTCATTCCATGAGTTCTATTCACGGGTCAAGTTTCATCAAACTCAATCAAACGATGTAGGAGGAGTTAGCTAACAACACCACAAACACATACCGCATTGCGACATATGTAGTATGTATATATATATATATATATATATA
>NC_068983.1:77478905-77480907 GCF_001194135.2 Octopus bimaculoides
ATCTTCCCGCTGTACAGGAGTAAATCCTGGAACAGAACACATAGGACCAGTAATAAGAAAAATAAGGCCAACACATTCTATGACAGTAAAAAATACCAGAGCTTTATGTTCGTCGGTGCTACCTTTTTAAAAAAGCATTAAGTAAGGTTAATATACGGATTAAAGTAGTAGGTAGGGCTGATGCCCCTATAAAATCCTCAATCTGTAGTACCTATCCCTTTCATAAGTCCCTTTGTACACAGTACAATTGTATTGTTTGTAGGATGAACCTACGTGTAAGGTTAAAAATGTAGTGTATAGCTTACTATATACTCAGAGACGGTGCAGAAACATGACAACTACCTATATTGCAGAGACTGCACACAGCATAGGAGAGAGTACAAGGGGACACTGGCGAGGCCTCAAAAGAAGAGAAAATCTCGTCAGTGCTTTACCAACATGCTACGACGGAACATGGAGGCTCGATTAATAGCATAGAGGTTAAAGTATTATCGATGCATACAAATGACACGACACTTAGACTGATCACAGAAGCTGCATACATAGCAGTAGACAGACTATCCTCAATAGAAAACACGAACGGAACGGTGACACCCACCAATACACCACACTACATGACTAAATATAGAATGGAACAGAGAAAATGGTAAATAATACACAGGGTAATACACACAGGAGGGAAAAGCATGCACTTACCTATTATTCATATGAAAAATAAAGATGGATATAAATACAAATAAAAAAAAAACAAGTAAATAAATATAGAAGTAGATAAATAGAGAAATGAATAAATATACCTCTGATAAATATAGGAAATAGAGATAGATAAAATGAATAAATAAATCCATATAAAAGGAATGAATAAATCCATATAAAGGATATGAATTCAAACAACATACGAGAGATCCCATACACACACACACACATAGATACACAAGAAATTTCGCGGACGGCCACAACAATATCAACAGCACGAATTACAACAATAACAGCAGTGGGGTTGACAACGATAACAATAACAACGACAACAGCAACAACAACAACAGCAACTACCACGATAGCACACCGTGAACGAAAGCACAGAGCGATACAGGAAATGTACCAAACTTTTGGGTCTTAGGACAGCAGCAGCACAAAGAGGTGAGAGGATGGCGCTGAGGGGTACACCATACTGCTACTAAAGGCAATGATACACACAAGCATACACACAGATACACACATACACATACACACACACACACACACACGTACACACACATACAGACACACAAACGGACGCAAACCTTTTCGCACATAAGGATGCACATCTTAGAAGAACCGAATTGAGTGAGTGAAGCAAGAGAACGCACGGAAACGAAATGTGTTGCTGAAGAGGTCACAGACGTGTGACAAAAGATTTCCGGACAATGGACATGAGTTAGAAATAAAAAATAATAAGAGCCGTAATAAACGCGTGCTTATTTGGCGTGTGTTTATTTGGCAAAAAAAAAAATGACTATCCCGAAATACAACAGAACCTGTTTCAACACACGATTTCACATCAAGAATCTTGCAAAATAAATTGATAAACGTGTATATATATTAGCACCTACTGACAATCTGCTCATTTGCTCATGTGCTCATGTAATCACCTGTTCCTATATGATTGTATGCTTCCACACTTTATATTTGATATTCTGTACTACTAATAAATATGTATGTATTGATCTAATACATTCTAATACATTCAAATACATTGGAATAAATAGACATACTCGAATGTTTACCTGCTGATGTTTGTCCACTTTGTATCCCCTCCACTTTCTTATTTGCCGTATAAGTCAATGGTAAACTAGTTTTTACTCCCTGCTCATATATAACAACCAATTGCAAGATTGCCACGCAATAACTAGTACTTGGGTATGAAAAATTGGGTACACTACCAGCAGTATATTGGATAGGTACTATTCTTTAGTTGGTTTCTCAACCTCTGAATCACACAGAAATGCATACATACATATAT
>NC_068983.1:77480959-77485520 GCF_001194135.2 Octopus bimaculoides
TATATATATATATATATATATATATATATTTACATGCACGCATACAGATACACGCACGCACACACATACACACACACTCACACACCCACTCACATACACACATATATATAAGCATGTCTGTATCCGTATCAGAATAATATTCCTAGTTGTATTTAATCTGTATAGAATTGTGCTTCGCCTTCGTATAAATATATATTGCCACTTAATTACATTCCAATTAATATATATGGAGATGTTCTAAGAGAAAAGTAATGAATTACATGCAGATCAAAAAATATATATTAGAATAAGAATTATTCAGAGTATCAATCAGTTGGTACAGTTAGTCTTCCTGATCTATCTGTATACGTACAATCGTGTTTGATTTGTTTAGGTATGCTACATTTATATATATCTGTTCATTCTAACCCTCTTCCCCTCGGCATCCCTTGTACAGGTGGATAGCTAGCTGGTGAATTTGATATACACAAACATAGGTATACACTATACGTGCATAGGTATGTTATTATTAGCATTAATTTCTATTCTCATAACTAAGAAGCATAGAATTTTTGTGTGATATACATGTATATACATATATATATACGTATCTATACACGTGTGTATATGTGTGTATATGCGTATATATATATATGCATGTATATGTACATATATATGCATGCATATATTTACACACATACATATACAAAATTCATATATATGTATATATATATATATATATAGATAGATCGATAGATAGATAGATAGATAGATAGATAAATAAGCAAAACCGACCGTTCTAAAATCTCTCGCTAAGAGAATATTTCTTTATATATAAAGACACCTATATATATATATTATATGACGTATTCAGTCGAATGCATCGAAATTTAAGAAGTAATATCGTAAATGGAAATATGCTTTCAATCATATCATATATTAGTATTACGGCTGTTTATAGTTGCGAGGTTTATTAATACAAGTATTGATATTGTGCTAATGTTGATATAGTAGATAGTCATTATCAATATTCGTATTATATTTGCCATCTCTATTTCAAGTGTTTTTAATCCGTTGGATTGGACAAGTTCAATGTGTAAGTAATGTCTGTAATATAATAACCACAACATATATTGTTGTGTAAGAGACACATATTTTAAGTTTGTAATAGATTTTTCTGATATAGCTTTTGCTTCTGTTTATTCCGTCTTTTGTCTAAAGAATGGGAAAGACAAAGAATTCTATTAATACTTTATTGTAATACGTTCGGCGCATCTTTGTTACTTCTATTGGAAACTACTTTGACAGAAGATTAATTTTCATTGTTTCGAAGTTGTACAACTATACTATTGATATAAAATATTGATATGATACTCTGTCATTCTTCATTTTCCTTCGTATTTCTCATTTACTTAATCTTTACATCGGTTGTATTACTTTTATTTATTTGTCTTATTCATGCTTCACCCGATTTTTTGTTTTCTTTTCTTCTCTTACATTTACTCCTCTGTGCATTTTTTCTTATATGCCAACCACTATTTTACAGTATATATTCGTCTTGTTAATGAGGCTAAACACTTTCCGAAAAGTTATAACACGTTTCTCTTGAAACAGCGATTACTATTCTGTCCAAACTACAAAGCCTAAATTACTTCGTAATCAGTGAATAATACTCCAATCATATCGGTTATCACTTCATTAAAGCGTCACGTATATTTTAAAACGTGCCTGCCAGAGATGATACCTTATCGTCTCTTATCCAAAAGCTACAAATCGCATAAATGCCAATAAACGATACATATTACCCAATTACAAAATTAAATAAAATATACCAATTCAAACCTTGGAAATCATAATTTTGAAAATAATATATTCAAATACTAAGTTGTCTAATATTGAACAGGAGTGTCATCAAATGATAGTTAAACGGTGAAAAGTTTTATCACTTTATAGAGAAATATTATCAAAGTTGCTTTCCATATACTGAGTTTTCTGAATGTCATACAACTTAAAATTTCTAATATATCAGATATATGGTACGGTATTCTACATGGTTATATAATGAAATCATTTTTATATACTACAAATTCAAATTTAAACTTCAATGCAATGATATATTTAATAAATGAAATCGAAGGAAGACTTCACATATGAAATTATTATTTATTATACAAATATTGCAAATATAATTTTTATAATGTGAAGAATATAAATACGCCTCGGTAATTTCATTACACATATTTTCCAACATAATGTCTCTCTTTTAAAGTCGCAAGCATACATTATTTTTGTTACCAATCACATTTGCATATATGTACCTCAGTTAACGCATAAGAAGAAAACAGTACTTATTTGTTGCCTATTTACCATTTATTAACAGTTGGAAATACATCCTCAACATAGCTCAAGAGAAATACCGTAGGTTTGCCTAATTTCAACATATTATTATATCAAACAATGTATTATGTACATTGTTTTCAATTATTAGATCAAAACCCAAGGTAACTGAAAGAGAATTGCGTTTAAAAAAACGACCAATATACTACAATCGATTTAAGCGCAATGAAGAAGTTGTGGTTGATATAATTTTACGTTATATTCTAGGTGGGAAATCCTTATTTACCAAAGATTTGTAGCATATATAGATGACTAATTTAACCCATATTGTCACCATAAAAAATATTGTATCTACGGTGGCAATTCGAAATACAGTGATTGTTGTCCATGTTGACCCTCGTCCCTACCAAATTTTTATCAAATTACAGTCATGTTGAAGGCAAAAGTAATTTCACATTTATTACACCTTTAAGAAAAACGATGTCCTGGATTGAATTTTCTTTGTTCAGAGGTCATCTCACTCAAGGCTGACCAAGTAATAAAAACGAGCAGTGCATACAAATTTTAAGACCATCTTGAAATTAATTCTTTTTTCTGTTTAGTATTATTGGTTTTATTTGTATCTAGAATTGCTAGGTAATCAAATTCACAAACATGAATTAATTCGACTGGATCACAATAACCGAAATACAGATTGAAAGGAGACATTATAACAGTAAAAATGGACTCAAATAGTTATGGATATATAGTATTCTCTGTTACAGTCATGGTTTGGTCAGCTAAAAGTTATTTCATAAAAGAATTTACATTAATTATCATTGTTAATGCATTAATTATCATTGAAATTATTCTGGATTCATTGTGAGTACCACGTCTTTCATCTAGGAATAGATTCATTTTCCTTAGCATCAAGTCATTATGAACATACAAGAAATAATCTCCTTCATAATGGTCACATGATTGTCATCACCATAGTGATCTTCATAAACATCACCTTTATCGTTTTCATCATCATCTTCATCATGCTCATCGTCGTAATCGTAACCATAACAACTTATCTAAATACTATCATTTTTCAACCATTTTGTTAGTTTCTTTCTGCAAGTAGCCTCCATATATTTAGTTTACGAAAACTTAGCTTTACTTTACTGCAAAGTTTTCGTAGGGAAGACAAGCTTGCCATAAGCCTTCTGCATGTTATTTCCACAATCGTTAAAGATCAAAAGAGGACTTGCATGACTTGCATGATTTAACTGAAAATGAAAGAAAGAAAAGCTAAATCAATAGATTGCAGGATTTATCTTGTAGAGCACCCACAGGTTGATTGTAGAACACCTAAGTTGCATAGAATATTGCTTGGAAAAAAGTGTTTGATGTCGGAATCCAAAATAGTGTTAGATCATTTACAGAATATTGTAGAGGCAGATTAGTTTAGTTATTTAGATTCTTATAAATGTATACCACACTCCATAAAATCAAAGAAGTAACTAAGCCAACATATAGATACTGTTCAAAATATCGGCATGAGGGTGATGCGTATATTTAACACTGCTAATTAGATGCGCACGATTCTGTTTTTCCCGATACTTTATTTTTACCCTAATTTCAGATGTGTAACACAGAATATTATGTTCTTTTTAATTGTGAGGAAGATTTGCATTGTCCATAATGTTTTTAAGATTTGATTCTTGTTTAAAATTTCCAGTAAGGTATTGATTTTTTTTATTAGTTCGTCTGTAATTATATTTTAGTAAGCATGCACTTATCTCTGTGAACGTGTTAAATTTTTGAAATGCAAATATGGGAGTGAAAATTAAGTTCAGACCTCAAACATGGTAGCTAGACCTGTTAGAAATAGCAGCCAAACCTCCCTCAAAACACCCTACTGTCTGAATCCGACAATTCTGCCTATTATGTAGTTTGAATGAGAAACTGTAACTAAAGATTAAGATTATTAACCCCACAAAGAGGTGAAAGAAGAGAGAGAGCATAGCGAAAGTTTTGGCTGACTGTCATGCTGTACTCCCCTTGTTGCAAGCGAAATGGTATATGCCGGCTGTGTGAGCAACGGGTTGTTTAATGGTGGAACAAAATCGATTTTCTCGGTAACTATGTGGACTACGACAAACTACAAGCTGCATTTCAATCTATGCACCCGTCTCCATAAGTGTGCCGTTTTTCACGCGAACCCACCCAGCCGTTTGACTGTGAACCTGAAGACAAGGAAAAATACAACGAACGCCCA
>NC_068983.1:77485866-77490340 GCF_001194135.2 Octopus bimaculoides
TATATATATATATATATATATATATATACGTGCACACACACACACACACACACACACACACACACATATATATATATATATATATATATAGATATACACTTACATATTTACATACATGCATGCTTTATATACATAACATATACATAAAAGTTCCCGTGGTTTTTTTTAATTTAAAATTTTTAAAAGGTTTAATAAAATATAACAGCTAATTAGTCAATAATGTATTCACCCAAGATTGTTCTTTGTTTAACATTATTTTTGAATCTTTTCTTATAGACTCTTTTTATAGACCTTTTGTGAGTAACGATGAAGCAATCTAAATCACCTGTCCCTTACATTCAGGTTGAAAGTACGTGTTTCAGTTGGAAATAACAAATGGTGGAGGTGTCTTATTCCTTTGTCACTGTTATCTAAAAGTTCAGCACCGTACTACGTCTTTTCTATTGTCCCTTGTCAATATCCTTAAATTAAGTGTTCAGTTTTTGATATTTTTCTGATTCACATTTACCTCTATAAAGAAAACTGAAAACGAAGCGGGCACACTTAGTGCACAGTTTTAATACACTTTTTAATTAAAAAAATAAATCATTCTACCTGAAAGCTTATCATAACTATTGCTTCAAATACACGAGTATAACCTTAATATCTCCTCAGGTTTTCTGATAATCTTACTATATTAAAAATCTATCACAATATTAATTAATACATTTAAGAGTAATATTCCTTGCAGCCTGCTGTCATCTTATTAGTTGTTCATGATATAAATTCTTATGCAATTTGTAAAATTTAACTTCTTTTGTTCGTTGTATTTTAACCTGGATCTTAACATTGTAATAAATATTACTCTTTGAGTAGTAGTATTGAGATTATTGCTAAGTTACCTTTGCTCTTTCAATTATTTTCATATAAGTTTGCCTTAAAGTGAAAGAATGCGCTATTATAAGTAAAACTATGTATTAACGGAAATGTTTTCTTTTTTGTTGTTGTAAATACGAGATTTGCTGCATTCTGTGAACATTTTTAAAAAGAATAATATTTCATACTTAGATTTTTTTAAATGAAGCTGTCTATCTGTTTAATACAAGTAATTTCTCAATGTAACTTCCTCCTCTATGTTTACATGAATTTCTACGATAAGGAAAGAAAAATAATAAATATGACACTTCATTTGGAGAAATATATATTGATAGATTTTCTAGATTTTTGATTTACATTTCAGTAAGAGCAATTCACAACAACTCTACGGTACTCGAATGAAAGCAAAATTGAAAGCACATCAAGCAGCAGTTATTTCAAACGTATTTCTTTAGAAACCGTTATTACCACAGTAACAATAAGTGCGAGACAAGCAACTTTGTTGCCATGGTGTGCTATCTAGAAATAGTAAGTAAAGATCACTCAAATCGCTCCCTTGTGTTATACTGTTATATTGGGCTTCACAGCTATGAATAAAATTTACCTTAAGTACGTGAAAGCATTTGGTCATATACTTGTCAAATCAGTACTGACCGCGGGTGAAAAGGACTTTAGCAAAACAAGCATAAAAAGATTATTTATTATGCTGTAATGTTATTAGTTGTGATTCCATCGATCCTGAAATAAAGTAAAAGAAATTTTCACTCCAACGGGATTGATATCAAAAGGCGGAAATAAGCAAGATTTTTTCTGCCTGCAACCCCTACCTTTCCAACTATTTACAAGTACATAATTAAAACTGTTTCATTGTATGTATTAGCATTTCAAAACATATGTTTCCTCTGGAACATTCACTACCACCAGCAATAATAATAAATGGGACTTTATGAAACTTGCATGCAATACACCATTGGTGCTTTGCATCACTATTTCTGAATAAGGCTAGTAATTGCAGTAAGGTTAATAAAGCTATTGAAAGTATTGAATAAACTATACAGAATTTGCACTTCACCAACCTACTATCGAAAACTGAGCAGGAAATACAAAATTGCAGGGTACATCAGTGATCGTTTCACTCCCTAAGAAGTCGATATTTTTATTTTGAATCTAAACATAATTATTAGTTGTTTCTAATTTTAGTATGATCTGTCAAATTCTTAGACAGCTTTCGCATAAATGTTGCCAAGTTTCCCCATTCTATTATTTAGCACGACTGAATCTTGCAATTAATATTCTTGACTTGAGTACAAATATATCTCATCTAACAATAAAATCGACTCATATAAAATATATCAAAAATATTACATCTTTATTTTAAAATTCTTTTTCTTTTTTTGTAATAGATGGTGTGCATACTCTTAAGAATAAATTGTCGAGCAGAGTATCATTAATATGTCGATACTCTAATATATAATCTCAGATATGGGTTCAAAAGCGACCTGATAATCAAGTGATGTTATTTTACATATATATGTGTGTGTGTATTTATCACTGTTTCTTCGCGCACGCCTGCTGGTGTGTGTGTGTGTGTGTGTGTGTGTGTGTGTGTTTATGATTGTATTATACTTCTGCAGTAGTCTTTCAAACTGATCTTCTATCAACTCTTAAATACGAAAAACATGCTGTCGTTATTAATCGTCAATGCCTTTATAAATCGTTTCCAATTTGCAGCAAATGTAAAAGCATAGCCATCGCTATATATGATTTCGTGCTGGTCATGACGGGGACTTCCAGCTGAAAACTCAATTAATGTGTTATTATTGCGCTAACTAAAGTCGCCCGCTTCTAGTTTATTTAAACGGAAATGCAAAACAAAACCGTTTTAGTTTGTATCAAAATCCGTTATAATCTGGAAGAAAAACCATTATAGTATGGATCAAAATCAGTTGTTCAGAATACGAATGAGAGGGAAACATTACTCTCATCAAAATACTAAGAACGGCCTACTGCAGCCAGCACAATCATGGTAAATGAGAGTGGATTGCAAAGGGAAAATTCAATCTTACGAAGTTGACCATATATATAAAATGAGGAGGCGCAGTAACCAAACAGCTATTAATAAATGAAAGGTATCCCGATTACATTGTTGTCGGTGGGATTTAGCGATAACAATAACAAATAACCAGGGTCTTGTCCATTAGTATAAGGAAAAGACTGGCAGGGCTGGCTAATTCCTGTTTAGACATTCTTCAAATGTTTCTCCGGCAGCCTGCGTGGTAGATGTTAGCATCTCCAGAAAGAGCACAACGCAAGAAGATTGCAGAAGAAACGTGATGTTGGATGTATAAGTTGGACCATTTAGACTGGAAGCCAAAATGAATTGGAAAGTAGCTGGCCATCACTGATCTCACACAGCAATCATAGGATAATATTTTGATGTCGAAATATCCGAGAAGTTTCGACAAAACGTGGTGAATTCCTTTGGATGCAAGTTACTGTCGTATGTGAATTTATCTGCCGAGATTTGTAATAGATATATGAAATAGTATGAATAAGATTTTGTGTCTGTCGGTCTGTCTGTTCATGTATGTACGTGTATATTTATCTGTATCTATCTATGCGCGTGTGCGTCTGTGTAAGTGTGTGTGTGTGTGTGTGTGCGTCTGTGTAAGTGTGTGTGTGTGTGTGTGCACGAGGGTGGGTTGAAACTTCACAGGCTAACTATGGAGAAGTGATGCTAGAGCTGTAAAACCTTCCATGCATTAATCTCAAATCACCTTTATAACTACATTGTTTCTTCTGGAGTAAGCTGACAGCTGAGTGTTCAAGGTAGACTTGAAATGTAACTAGTAGGGAGTCTTGAGAATGAACAAAAGTTGGTATCGTGTTGTTATCAAGCACCTGCAGAGAAAGGACATTCATACTGACATGGTTATTATGGTTATTATGGATGACGCTCCAGCTTTATCGACAGTGCACATGGGAAAGGGAGAGCCTTGAAGATGATCCCAGGTCTGGACGTGCTGAAACTGACACTATCGAGGAAAACATTGATCCTGTTCACCACAAGTGATGGGTCACAAGCGATTGACTATAACCGACGCTATTACATTTCTCGTGAAAAATTTGAGTATATTCTGTTCCATGAACTTGGCCTGAAGACAATGTTTTTGAATGCAAAAAGCATTACGACTATTGACTAATTTCAAAAGAGCTATATCATCATCGGAGACTACTATACTTACTAGCTGAAGCAGTGACGAAAGTCTATCAAGACGAAACGAAAGGAAAACTGACATGCGGGCCTTGTTCCATCATGACAATGCTCCTGGACACAAGCCGTTGGCTTCAATTGCTGCTGTGCGCTATTGTGGTTTT
This sequence comes from Octopus bimaculoides, assembly GCF_001194135.2. Classification (NCBI taxonomy): domain Eukaryota; kingdom Metazoa; phylum Mollusca; class Cephalopoda; order Octopoda; family Octopodidae; genus Octopus; species Octopus bimaculoides. The sequence goes on from NC_068983.1 coordinate 77,490,100, forward strand.
AAACAGATTGCTCACCCTCCCTATTCTTATGATTTGGCCCCGTCTGACTATGTGTTTTCCCCAAAATGGCTGGGTGCCAGTATTACTGTGATGATGACATCATACCTGCTCTTGAGGACTTTCTTGACCAACAGGATGATAGCTTCTTCTCAATGGGATCCAAACACTGTAAAACTCATAAAGGAATTGCGCGATATATATGTGTGTGTGTGTGTGTGTGTGTGTGTGTGTGTGTGTGTGT
>NC_068983.1:77490532-77491795 GCF_001194135.2 Octopus bimaculoides
TGTGTGTGTGTGTGTGTGTGTGTGTGTGTATGTGTGCTGGTGTATGTGTAGTAGATCCCCAAAAAAGAACAATAAACACAAAAAACACAACAACGCGAGTACGTGGTAATGTAAAGTATTAGCAGACGCTCAGGGAAGGAAAGAAGGGTGGTCTAACGTTTCGAGCAACGCTCTTCTTCCGACACAGGAAAGTCCAATAGGAAAGAAGACGGTGGAAGGAAATCGTCAACGAGTCACATGTGTTTCGTGTGTTGAAACAGATATTGTTTTATTCCGGGATGGTCATTTCTTCTTCAATCGTTTATTACTGTTCTTATTTTATTATTTTAACTCATGTCCATTGTCGGGAAATCTTTCGTCATACATTTGTGACTTTTCCAGCGACACTTTATTTTCGTGTGTGTTGTCGCTCCACTTACTCCATTCTGTTCTTCTAAGATGTGTATCCTTATGTCTGCATGTTCCTGTGTCTTTGTATATATATATGTGTGTGTGTGTGTGTGTGTGAGTGCGTGTGCGTGGGTGTTTGTGTCGTAGTTTTCAGTAGTAGTGTAGCCTTATCCTCAGCCCGATCCTCTCACGCCTTAGTGCTGCTGCTGTCCTAAATCCCGAAAACAAAAATGGTTCACTTCCTGTATTCCTCTGCGTACGTGTATGGTGGTTGTTGCCATGGTGCTAGTTTTTGTTGTTGTTGTTATTGTTGTTATAGCCATCGTTGGCACCGCCGCTGTTGCTGACCGTATTAGTTGAAGCTTCATGTGAGTGTGTATATGGTTTCGCTTCGTGTGTATCCGTGCAGTTTATATATTTTTATTTATTTGTTTTATCTATCTATGTCTTACATTTATCACAGATATATTTATATATAGGGCAGCAGCAGCACTATAGGGTGAAAGGATTGGGCTGAAGGGAATGCCACACAGCTGCTAAAAACTATGACACACACACAAGCATACACACACATGCACACACACGCAGGCACACGCGCAAAAAAGGATACAAACGCATGCACACGTGAGGGTACACATCTTAGAAGAAATGAATGGAGTAAGTGGATCAAGAACACTTAAAAAAACGAAAAATGTCGCTGAAGAGGGCACAGATGTGTGACGAAAGATTTCCGGACAATGGACATACGTTAGCATAATAAAATAGGAACAGTAATAAACGAGTGAAGAAAAAAAGATATATAGTGCGTGTGTTTATTCGGCAAAAAAAGGAAGATGACCATCCCAAAATGCAACAATATGTACATAATAATAT
>NC_068983.1:77492089-77494106 GCF_001194135.2 Octopus bimaculoides
ATATATATATATATATGCGTGTGTGTGTGTGTGTGTGTGTGTGTGTGTATGTACATGCACTCACACATGTACATATATATGTATATATATTCGTATACGCACACTTACACACACACGAACTTACGAATGCTTATTTGCGTGTATTTTCTTGAGTATATCACCATTCGATATTCGTTGTTGTTCAAATTTAATGCGTTGTTCGGATTGTATTTATTCATTACAAAAAAATATGGAAATAAAAATTTGCCTCATGCGTAATTTATTTTGTATATTTTAAAATGTGCTTCTAACGTACAATCAGCAAGTATTTTTTTTATTCAATAATGCAGTCTCTGATTTACATAACTCTTCCTAGATTGCCACAAACAAGGTTTCTTTTTTATTTTTTCACACAGGATGTAACGATAAGCTTTAAAATGTTCAATAGATTCCCAGAACTATATACCGTTCAAATCATAAACAGTGTCTCCTCCTTGAAACTTCTAAATATTGTCTTGTAGTAGACATTTGATTTAGAGTCCGGAATAGGCAGGTGTCACTTGCATACGAAGGCAGTTGTTTGCTCTATAACAGTAATGGCAACGCACATTTACATTGTCATGAATACAAACAAAATGTATCAGAAGAGTCATTGAACAATGCAAGAATATACAACGACGATGCTTACGTGAAAATATTTTACCTCGTTATCTATAATCACGGAAGTCATGAACTCATTCGTGGAGTTTAGCAGCTGTATTGTATAATAAATAAATACGAGATGCTAAAAACAGTTGAAAATATGGAAGTTGCCCATACTCTGTTAAAAAGCAACAGTTTTGTGACGGAAAATAAGCATCAACTTATCAATCCAATAACGATCGCTACATTATTTAGACCATAGGAAACGATAAAGGAGAATTAATGTTCCTTAATGCCCATGGTAGCTCTTGAAATAACCTGCCTTACAAACATTTTATTTGTTTTTGGCAAAATTCTATCATAAGCAGCTTGTAGCTCCTATTTGGCTTCAACTGACATTGCTTCAGTTTGTCTTAATAGTGCAAACAACGTATATATCATGGTTTATCTTCCTGTAAACCTCACGTGACATGAAGAAACCTGGTGCCACATCAATTATATCTCACCTAAGGACAATCTCTCGCAAATAATTAAGTTGATCACTTCGCATGAATCCAACGAATCCAAAAAGGTGCAAATTAATCCGTGGATTGGACAGTGAAGTATCATATACACATCGCACTTATAACGTAAAGAGTTACCATCGTTGTGGCTAGTGACTTCGGACAATGCATCTCTATAATTTCCGCAGGGACCCGAATTGAACAGATCACAACCTCTATGAAATTATTTAGCATATAGACACCACATTATAACCAATATACGAGCGTTACAACCATTACACAAATTTTAGGGCTAATAGGGCTGTCAGCGAGTCCTCCGTCAAACGTCAGTTCGTTTTGCAGTGGGAAACAGACTAACCACTTGAAAATAACTCCGACGGTCGAATTCACCATCTTAAGTTTCATAGCCTACTATGTGATCATCCGATACGATATCGGCTACTCAGAGAGACAGAGTGTTACAAATTATAGTTGTATAAATATGCAAGCCTTTCTTATTTATTGAAGCGAATTTCTGAAGAATCACGAAGCACTAGGAAACCAGACACAATCTTATGCTTATACTTCGATTTTTCACTCATGCTACTTTGCAAGATACCTTTCCAAGCAAGACACTCCATAAAAATAGGTAAGAAGAACTGGATCTCAGAAATATGTCAGAAAGTATAGCAGGGAGCCTCATCTTCCTTCTCAGATTACTATGAACAAATGAGCAAAACAATTGGGTGTAATTTTAAATATAATGGCAAGATAAAAAGATGCCAGTGTGTTACTCAAAATTCTTATGCATATTCAAATCGCAAATTTGCTGCATACTGTTTCTTTCACATAGCACCTATCTATGAAATCAACGACTTCCACGGGTGTATACATATATGTATAAACACACACGC
>NC_068983.1:77496641-77498583 GCF_001194135.2 Octopus bimaculoides
CTCTTCAATGCTCTGCCAAAACATTTGAGAGACATGCAAGACATGGATGCGGAGGTCTTTAAGACAAAACTTGACGCTTTCCTCTCCACGATACCAGACGAACCAATGGCTCGTAATGAGACTCAGTTTAGGGCAGCGATGTCAAATTCTCTCATACACCAGATGTGCCATCAAAACTCTTGATTGGACCATATCAGGCGGGGGAGAAGAGCCATGCAAGGAACGTGAAGAGAGCACAGCATAAAGACGGAAAATCACGGTGGTGCACCAGCATGACCGCAGCCACTTGGCTGAAACCCATAAATAAATAAATAAAATAAATATTGATAGATAGATAGATGTATAGGCATACATACGCAGAAATACACACAGATACACAAACACATATATATTGTATGCATACATATATATAAACACACATAGATACGTACTCAACCATATGATCATCTATGCATCTATGTGAGCATGAAAGAGTGTGTGTGTATGTTTGCCTTTGCGCGTGTGTATGTGTAGCGTAGGTATATATATATATATAGTCATACATATGTATACACTTATATGTGTACAATACTGCAAGAAATCGTATGTTATATGTGAAAGAAATCATAAATATAGTTTAGAAATTTTTGTTAATCATACCATATTGTTGTTAAAACAAAATTTAGTAGATCATTACCAGTGGGCATATTGCTTCTTGTTGATGATATAGAGGAAGAGCTGACAATTAACTACTAACTATATATCTCCTGTTTCTTCACTTATCATACTGGCAGAATAATTTTCAATAGACTTTGATTGGGGGTTGAGATTTTCTACTAAAATTTTTTTTTTACTTTTTCGTGATTCCAATATTTTATGCTCCATATACTTTTTGCTCTTCTATGGTTTCATCTTAATATGCACGTGTACTTATCTAGTGTATGAGCACACTCATGACTACCTTAGTATTTAATAAAGAATATATATATATATATATATATCTTTTACCTTTTACTTATTTCAGACATTAGACTGCGGCCATACTAGGGCAACGACTTGAATTTTAAGTCGAATGAATTGACCTCAGGACTGATTTTAGTATCATTTATTATTGCTTTTCCATTTGTGTTAAGCCTGACACTTTTTCTGTCGGTATCTGTTGCCGAACGGCAATCATGCCAATATTGGTTGTGTAGCGATGGCGCGGGAAACAAGGGAAAAAAGACACACATGCACACAAACACACACACAAACACTCACAAACATGCGCACACGCGCACGCATGCTTATATATATATATTTACATAGACGCAGGCGTGGTTATGTAGTAAGAAGCTTGCTTCCCTACCACATTTTTCCAGGTTCTGTCCCACTGTGTAGTAACTTGGGCAAGCGACTTCTACTATAGCCTCGGGCCGACCAAAGCCTTGTGAGAGAATTTGGTAGACGGAAAGTGAAAGAAACGCGTTGTGTGTCTATATATATATACAGAGTGAGAAAGAGAGAGAGAGAGAGAGAGAGAGAGAGAGAGAGAGAGAGAGAGAGAAACAGAGAGAATTCACAAAAAACAAAAGACGAAGATAGGTGGTGTAGGCAACAAACAGATGTATTAGTTTAACGCTCGAAAGTGAAAATGTTTTTAACGTTTCAAGCCTACGTCCCTTCCACAGAAAGGAACACAAAAAGAACAAGGAAAGAAAATAAAGAGAGAAAATAAAGAAGACAAAATAAAGAATGTGTAGTGGCTAGCAATCTGTCTGTTCCACCGCCATCACTCAACAACCGATGCTGGTGTGTTTACGTCCACGTGAAAGAGACTGATAGAATAAGTGGAAAGCTTACAAAAACAAAAAAGTCTTTGTATCGATTTCTCCGACTAAAACTCTTCAAGACGGTACTCCACCATTGTTACAGTCAAACGACTGAAGCAAGTAAATGAATAAAAGAATATATATATATATAT
>NC_068983.1:77500450-77500976 GCF_001194135.2 Octopus bimaculoides
AGAAGAGGATAGATCAGATAAGCGGGTAGATATCCTTATGATTATGTTGTCGAAAGTAGATCTGTGATGATTAGATTGAATATTGAGGTATTTAAGGTACTGGTTGGGTTTATGATAGGGGGAGTGTTGCGAGTTAGATAGGTTCAGAGAAACGTCCAACAAGTTAGCCGTTTTGTATGCGTTTTCAAATGTTATTGATACTGAGAAAAATCTGTGTAGATCCTTTTGTGTCCTCTCAATGGAAGATTTGTTAGTAGTCTTGGTAATAAGTAAAGCGTCATCCCTATATAGACCACCATGGATATTAGGGAAGTGTGATTTTAATTGGTGGAGTATGTACAATCCAACTAAATACGTGGCCTGTGCTGAATCGAAGAACCCATGGTTACATCAAATAATTTGTTAGAGCTATTAGTATACAGCACTTACTCGGTATTACATGTATCCTCCTGGGTTTGGTTAAATGCAATGCCCTCCTCAACCTTATATCTATCTATATATATATATATATATATATAAATATATA
>NC_068983.1:77501587-77505953 GCF_001194135.2 Octopus bimaculoides
TTCATATACATACATATGTGTGAATATATAGGACGAGTATGTATGCATAAACACATTCATGCATACATTTTCAAAAGCCTATCAAACTGATATGAAAATGTACGGCCGAAGAATACAGAATCAAATACTCCCACACACACAGAGATTGATACAGTTAATAACAAAATGATAGAAACTCTAGATATTTCCACGGATATGAGCAACTAGAATGAAATATTGGAAAATATTTGTGCTATGATGATTCAAAATTCAGGAAACACTTCTGCATATTTTTTATCTGCTAAAATCCGACATTATCTCTAATTTCAGTGCTGACTACTCTATTCTTTCCTTACTTGTAGTTATATAATTGGTATGCTTTCTGTTTCTTTCAGTCTATATACCTATCTTCCACAAGCCTATACATACTACATCATTCACACACACAAAAATACACACACTCACTCGCACACAAGCACACACACATATATATGAATAAGAAATATGGATAACATAGTTGATATACATGCATGCTTATGTGTATGTGTGTCTGTGCGTGTGTGTATCTGTGTGAGTGCGTGTGTGTAGGTGTACGTGAACTTAATTATACAAATTTGTTTCTCAATAAAATAGCTTTTCTGATAAAATACTTGTACATGCCTTCACAAACTGAGTGTTACAAAAGTTTGATACATTCAACGAAAAATTTGAGTGCATGTTTAAACAAAAGGAATTTTATAGATAATGGAAAATCACATTTTCCTGAGTGGTTTGTGCTGTTTACAACACATGAATATTTAAAATATGTTCTGCAAGCAACTTTCAACATATGCAATGGTAGAAACAGGTGCAATTTCTTTCAAGTAGAAATATCGCTATCGTATTTTCCAAGATAAATAAGGTAACTGCTAGTTTATATGTTTCATGTTGCTTCACTTCTTATTTTATAAGGACATATATTGGTTATATTTTCAGAAGGTTATAAGGCTTTTTTTTTCTTTTTCCGGGAAGAAGGATTTACATAAATTTCAGATACAAAACAACAGTCATAGATTTTTCTTTTTACAAAATATTCTCTTTCTAAAAAATGTCAACTCATTTGTTAGATTCTGTTTCAGAATGTGTTAATACAGCCTGTGATATATGCTAATTAAAGTTTATTTTCTTATTTGTTCATAAAATATATCCCTTTATTATTTCGTTACTGTTCAGTCGTCGTTGAGTTATCTCACTGATGTAATGAGAAGACTGTATAGATGGAAAATATCTGCCCCTAATGATTTTCTATATATTAACTCATTCTGTATATGGTCTCCTGATCTGTTGACGATGTAACGTCATTCTTTTACTGAGTGTCACATTGGTTTCTGCAATACTTTATTCACAACTACCTTTGCATGTTAAGTAAATTAATTTATTTGAGATAAAATAAAAGTTTATTTTTTTTAATTTGGAAGTTAGTGCCTACTTTGAAGCGGTTAGTTCGTTAACTTTCATTTTCAGACATTGGAATCCGGAATCGAGCGTAAGCAGCTTTGCATTTGTCAATACCTTTTTAGTGATTTTGCCTGTCTATTACGTTTTATAATTGGATGCTTTCCAAGAAGATTTTCAAAATTAATCAGATTTATTGGACATTTTCTTTTGACAAGTATTATATTCATTTCTTCTAGACTTTGTTTTATGGTTTGAAAGAATTGTGTAGACGCATTTTGCTTTGTTCAATAGAGTGCTACATCGAATGCGTTTGTGTGACATAATGTAAAAGAAGATATTTTTGTGAATCGGGGTATATTTTTTTGCTTTGTTATTAGTATACCTAAGAAGGAAAGTTTGTATGTATTGAACCCCGTACCGAATTGATTTTAAGGGTTTATGTTGTTGGTGGGGTTTTTAAAATCGATTTACTCTATCAAGAGTTTCGCTCTCTATACTGGAAATACATGTCTAGAATATTACTCCAGTGCTTTCCTAAACAGAACTAGTGTCGATTATTCTCAACTAGAAATCCTTTACACTTCTCTTTCAAATAACACAAGCATGCCTCTCGAAATGTTTGTAATTATGGTCATAGATATTCAATTACTCACTAACTTGCCATAAGAGAGTGTAACTTTGGTTCTATAGCTGTTCTTGACTTTTATTGGTACGTTGTTAACAAAACAATGCAGTTGTATTTAAAATGAACTGGAGGATCGCCATAATAAATTTTCCATACGTATGTTCTGGTATCTTATAAGTAAATGAGTTACGACAGTAATGTATATCTTAGTTTCGACAGTTGATATGTATTTCTCAACCGCAAAAGCGATACAATGGGTATTTTCAGCTATGTATTAGGAAGATATAAATATATCAAGATCATCGTATACTATTCTTTATGTGCCTAAGGAAAGACTTTAACAGAATATCTATAAAATTACCTCACACATATTTTCCATATGATAAGCCTGCTGGAATAGGTCTCAGTTTCAAATAAATTAGGGATTGAAAACTAATACTAGAATTAGCATCGGCTATATTTAAAATATGTACATTCATCCAGTTCTTTATCGGTTAAGAAAATTCTAAGTAATCTGCAATAAGTTATCCATGTTATCAGTTAGTTTCCTAAGTTATCTTCGATGTCTTGTTTGATTTCACAATTTCACATACATATGATTTTGAAGTAGTTGTTTTCAGCTTCGGTTTAATATATATATATATATATATATATATATATTATGTGGTGTTATGTTGTCAACTTAATGGTTATGAATATAGTGATATAATGAAGAAATGAAATGTCTTACAGAATGCCCCCCCCCCCTACACAAGCAGTGTAATTTAACTGTTTATGCCGTTCATGTTTGTCTACAGTCCATTGTTTCTTTTTTAAGACATTTCAATTTTACAAATCTTACTTACTTTTATATTCCTCGACAAAGTATTGCACAATGTCTGCGAATGGCACCACTGGTGGCAGCCCGTCACATCGAAACCATTGGTTCGTCAATACAATCCGCTCACCGAACAATTCTTCCAATTTATCCGCTCTGTTACTTTCCGGCAAAACCACCCTGTCGTCCTCTGCATATTCACTTCCCGTTATCTTAACTCTTATGACATGTTTAATCTTTGTAATTCTCTTCTTTATTTCTATACTCTTCTTGTATTCCACCATCCTCCTCAAATGTCTTCTTTTCGCCTCCTCTTTCCACTTCCTATCTCCACACTCTCCCGATGTTCCTGGTACTTGTGTGTCCATATTTCTGTCGCTCCTCGTTGTTGCTTCGTTTCTTTTCTGCATACTTTCTTTTTCATTTGTTCTCTCCTCTGCAATTTTCTTTATTGCTCCTTCTGCACCTTCTATCTGCATCTCCTCCAAATTACCCTTTCTCTTTTTTGCGGGCTATTCGGAGGCGATAATGCATTTTCCTCCCTATTTACTTTCTTTGTCCGACTGGGTGTTTCGCTTCTACCGTTTCCATTATTTCCTTTACCTGACCTTGCGCCGCCACACTTTGCTCCACTTCCGCCTCCTTCTGCTGTTCTCTCCTTCCCTTTTTTCCTCTCTATATTCCTCTTCTTGTTTTCGATTTGACCTTACTAATACATTCCCTACTTTTTGGTCATTTTAAATAAAACCCTTGATTCAATAACACTGTGTATAAACTCTATACTTGGAATGACCAATTCTAAAGACTACTGGATTTTACTCATAAGGTATTGGAATCTTATATGTATACCATTCTGCCTAAATAATGGATTTACAAATACAGTATCCCTGCATATCTCACATCTATTTCTGTTCCTCCGATTCACTCACTATTTCGTATCTTATCTGAATTAACTATTGCTTGACTATCCTCTCACACCGTCTCCGATGAAGGGATATAGGAAATATTCTGGAAACAGCTGTAAGACCTTCTATTTATAAATGTTCTATATTATACACAGTTTTGGTTTCTTTATCTCATTAAGAAAACTAAATCTTTATATATATATATATATATATATAAATGCTAGAGGTAATACTTGATAATTGTAAGCACCTGTGTATGACAGATCGTGGCCGGGGTGAAAGAATAAATTAAATTAAATCCTTTGTGTTTTGATTTTATTTTTATGTTTTTAATTTATGTATATATATATGTATGTGTGTGTATCTATATAACTCACAGACACACTTAATGTAGAGACATACAACCCACACTCATACACGTTGACTTGCCCCGACAAGTACAAATGGAAACTTCCACCTACACACACATATTACACACAATTACGCACAAATATACTCACTCACACATATACACATACGCACATACACACATACAAACAATAACACCGACGCATACACACACTTGCCATCTCGTCCCTCACACCCCATCACACATCACACACG